>NC_135312.1:19377594-19662949 GCF_048772815.1 Callospermophilus lateralis
GCGAGGTTTTCAGCCTGAGTGGGGGACAACAGGGGATCCCGAAGGGGACCTGACCCTGGTCTACGACGAGTCTGAGAGGGAGAGCAACAGACACAAGCCGACAGAAGCAAGTCCGATGCACGCGCCCCGGTCCGCGCCCCGGTCCCCATCCCAGGTGCCCGGAGCGCCCGGGGCGCAGCGGCAAGGAAGAGAGAAAACTAGCAGCGCCGTCCCCACCCCGTACGGCTGGGGTCCCAGGCCGCCCCCACCCGCGTCCCGGGAGCCCCGCGCAGAAGGGAGGACCCGAGCGGGGTCCGGCGCTCACCAGGTAGCAGAGCAAGAGCAGCGCGCAGGCAGGGCGGCCGCCGAGGCCCGGGGGGACACCGCCGCTCGGGGGAGCCATGGCTGCGGCCCGGGGGCCGACCGCGGGCGGCGAGGGTTGCTGCTGCCGCTGCCGCGGCCACCAAAGCCCCGTGCCGCGCCGCTGCATGGCGAGGCCGCCCGGATCCGGGCCGGAACAGGTCACCTGGTGCAGGGACCGGCCCCCGCCCGAGGCGCCACCTTCCCGCCCGCCCCCGGCCGGGCCGGCCGCCGAGCGCGGGGCCACCTGCCGCCACCGCCGGACCCGCCGCCGCCGCCACTGCCGCTCCCGCCGTCGCCGCCCCCGCAGCCCCAGCCGAGCGCCGGCTCCTCCCCGCCTCCCAGTCCCCGTCCCCTCCCTCCCCTCTGCCTTCCTGCCCAGCCTCCCGGCCGCTCCCTCCGGCCCCGGGGCTCCCACCGCTCGCGGCAGCGGGCGCCCACGCAGGTGGGGACAGACCGGGTCCCGCCCCCGGCCGCCGCCGCCCCCTGCGCGGTGCGCTCCGCCGCCAGCCGGCCCCTTTCTCTTTCTTTTCTTTCCGCCTTCGCCCCCCTTCCGCGCCCTGGCTCTCTGCGACCCCCGCCTCTCCCTGCGTGCCCTGCTTCCTCTCCCTCGCCTCTCCTGCTGACCCCCTCTTTCCCCCACTTTCTCCCGTGTCCTCTCTCCCTAACTCCCCTCCCTTCTCCTCTTCCTCCCTCTCGCCGTCGCCCTCTCCCACCCACCCCTTCTGGCGGCCGCGCAGCCCAGTTCCCGCCCGTGCAATGGGTTTTGTTTGTTGGCTTTTGGGCAGGGGCGCCATTCCCGCCGGGCGAGCGTGCCCCCTGGAGTTGTGCCACGCAGCGGCTCAGCTTCAAGTCCTCAAGGATGGATTTTGACCCCTGCCAACCTCCACCTGTCCACCTGCAGGGAGGGCTGTGGCCGCCCTCGGCTCTCGCGCTTTCAGCCCGGGCTGCGCCCCACCCTGCAGGCTGATTGGTGACACGTTCTGGATGTTTCCCGAGGGTTTTGTGCGGTGCAGCCGCCGCTGCCGCCGCGCTCTTTGTTTTAATTGTCCAGAGTATTGGCGCCCGGAGCGGGTTTGTATTTGATTTGCATCCCTGGGCTCCGGCTCCCACTTTAGACTGAAAAGAAATGAATTAATTAGGCCAGTCCAATCGTACCCATACCACAAATGAAAGGGGTGAGGCCCTTGAAGTGCACCAACAGCTTTTAGAAAATCAGGACACATCCTTGGCCTCAGGGACGCAGGTTGGGACTGGCTGCTCGCCGGCCCGGGTTCTGTGGCCAAGTGGAGAGGGACTTGGGCGCCCTGGAGTCCGGGAAGCACTTGGCTGCTGGGACAACTGCTTGGGAGGCCCAGAGCTGCTGCTCTGAGACAGTTAAGCTACCTTCGAAAGTTCGCAGAAGCTTGCCTTTGGCACTGGTGGACTTGTGCCGTGTGGAACTAATAATAGACTGGGAGTCCGTAGAGTTGCCACTACTGTGGGTCAAGTCACCACAGGAATAGGGCCTAGACTGGTGGTGAAGATGCCATGCCCAGGGTTGAATAGAAGTCCCCTGAGCCCGGGCGTGCCCCCAGCCATCTCATCCCAGACCTGGCAACACTGGTGATGTCCTGGTAGCTGAGTCATCCCTTTCCTCTTTTTTGTTTTTTTTAAGTAACCTAAGAGCTGTTGCCCTGTGTGAAGCCCCTGGCCCCCAGGTACAGACTCCAAGGTATTTACACCAGTGTTTCTCAAACTTCCACCCTGGCCAAACAGCCGGAAGGATCCTTAGAATGAGTGACTGGAATCCACCCACAGAATTTCAGGTTCAGTGGTTCCTGGGTGGGGCTTGAGAAGCTGGCTCTCTGCAAAACCCTCAGGTAGCACCCATGAGTCCAGAGACCCAACTTCCAGAACCAGTGGCTTGTAGGAAAGGGACTCCTGCCCTTTCTCAGCTAGCTGCCACTGGGAAAATACTTGGGGGGGGGGGGTTGACAGATGTTCCCACTATGCCTGTCCCACTTCTGCAGAAACAAAGCACTTAAAATTCTCCCATGTAATGTAGAAAAAAACTATTTATTCTGTTGAGTGTCCAAGGGAACAAAAGAGTAAGTGGCTTTGTCCCAGATCCTATCTATATATTTTTTTTCAACAGGACAAAATACAGACTGTACTTAATGCATGTATGATGAAGCTCATCATCGGGTTCAGGAGAAGGGGGCTTCTTCGCACAGCAGTGTTCCTGGGGTTTCCCCCTGTCTTCCTGGGTATTTCTCCTGAATTTTTCTGCTCCCTCCTTGCACCCAGACTCCCTTGGTCTTCCAAAACTGAATGGTTCCCTGCGGTTGTTTGTAATCAGGATTCATGGAATTGCAGTTTTCAAAGCTTTTGTGGGCTTTAAGCCTTTGCATTCACTCAAGTGCCGTCCATGCAGAGGAGCCCTGCAGGGGGCTGGCTATATTTAACCTGGTTCTCTACTCCCGGTTGCTCACTTACTTATCTTCTATTGCTTCCCTGCTGCACGTGGGGCACCACCCAGGGCCCTGGGAATCCAGGACCTTCCACTCTGCCAAGAGCAACAGGCGTGCAGAAAATTGGCCTCCAAAGTACTGGAGTCGTCTAAAAGGGACTTTGGGGTGGCTGTGCTTCCCAGGGAGTCGAGGCTGACAAATCCTGTATGGGAGAGGGCAGAGGGAAGGAAGGCCAGGACCTCTTTTCACAGCGGAGCATGACATTTAGCTCTGTGAGACAGTTGCTTTTTCTTATGGTTTGTTAGTCATTTGAAGTATGTGGTTTGATTCCAGAAGATCCTGTATTTAAAAATAAATATGTTTCTCCCATCACCCCGTGGCAGGGCTGATATTCCACCATTACAATTCATTGGTTTGAATTAAGTTTTAATACTGCACTAAAACCCAAAAGGCCCCAGGGGGAGAGTGAATGAATCTGGCCTCCTTCATGCCTATGAGCCACTTTATCACATCCCCTCTAAGGAGATAGGAGAGAACAGTCCCACACCCCAACACAGAAAGGGACCATGGCAATGAATCCTGAGGAGGACAAGTCAGAGGCCTAAAGGAGAAGAGGAAAAGAGGCCCACAGCTCACCTCGCTGGACCCAGCATGGCACCCTGGGCCAGTTGTTCTTAGACTCTGAAATGGCCTAAGATGAGTCAAATCTCGGGAGCTAATGCAGTCGGCCAACTATTAACTTGTCAAGTACAAATATAGTTTTTAAACATCTAAAATATATTATCTTCTACCAACATCATTTTATTAAAAGGGGAAGGGATTTTTATCATCAAAAAATAGAAAGAAACCAACATCATAAAAGCTAGTCTTGCCAGGTGTGGTGATGCACACCTATAATCCCAGTGGCCCAGGAGACTGAGGCAAGAGGACTGCAAGTTCAAAGCCAGCTTCAGCAATGACAAGGTGCTAAGCAATTCAGTGAGACCCTGTCTCCAAATAAAATACAAAATAGGGGTAGGGATGTGACTCAGGGATCAAATGCCCCTGAGTTCAATCCCCAGCACCCCCCACCAAAAAAAATAGGCTTTAACCAGAAAATAATTGTACTGTGAAAACTCCTGAATTCTTCTTATCCTTCTGGGTTAGCAGAAATGTGCCTTTGGACTGGCAGTGTCCACAGGGGCACTTAGAAACCATGTTAATTGGTGCTATGGATGTTTAAGGTAAAGGGATTTGTCCCCACAGAGACAGCTGACCTCTGGGCTGGAAGAGGTGTGGGGGAGGCACTCTGTGGGAGTGAAGAGTGTCCCTTTTACCCACTTCTCTCCTACATAAAAGGCTAGGACCCAGGCACATGGCACCAGCCCTAGGGAGTAGTCCCTTCTGACCTCAGGGTCAGGGCACAGTTGGTCAGTTCCCCCTGTGGCCATTGGCCAACTCTGCCAGGTATTGTGGTTGGTTGGACTGCTCTCAAGTCTCGAAGTGTCCGTGAAAGCAGGGCTTGTTTTCAGCCACCTCTGTGTACCCACCCCATGGCTCATAAACACAAGGTTCTCAGAGGTACTCCAGGCTGAACGGAACCCATCCTCTTCATTTCTGTTACTGTTTCCCTCCCCGCCCCCACCCTTTTTAAACCCACCGTTACCTCCTGGTCGATGTCTACACTAAGGTTCTCTGGGATTCTGGAGTCCTTTTTGCCTCCCCCCTCCCCCTCCTCCTTTCTGTGATTTCAGTTATTCAAAATGAAGATGAATGAATGGCGACATTTGCCTTTCATATCAAAATAGAAGAGAAGAAAGCAAAAATAGAAGGGAAGCTTGCTTTCAGGCTATAGACTCACTAACCCAATAAGGAAACGGTGGCCTTTTTCCCTCCCTCTGCTTAGGTGACCTCTGGAATCTGGCTAAGCCCTGCGTGCCATTTCTTCCTGTCCAGCGTTTTCATTTTTGTTCAGGACCCTCGGCTTCACCTTCCCTAGATCCATTTCCTGGCTCTGTTCTTTGTTTCACATTTACCAGTCCCCTCTTGTTCCTTCTTCAGAACATGCCACCAGATTCCGTCCTCTTCTCCTCAGCCTCAGCCCCATCACCTGAGCCCCTGACCTGTGGGCTCTGCGCGGGGGCCACAGAGCCTGGCTCTGAGCAGCTGCAGGGAGGAGCGGGGAAGCGCCTGTCTCTTCGCCCCAGAGCTCTCCCCGGGATTTTTATGGGAATGTTGAAGGTCTCTGGATTCACTGGGTCGGCAGCCCTGGCATGCTCCAAAATGAGCTCTATTTCTGGGCCTGTCAGATGAAATGCTGTTGCTCCTCGTTATTTTTGGCTCTTTGCCCTTCTGAATAGGTGCATATTCAGCTCAATTCTGGCCCCACCCTGAGCGGGGAAAGGCAGGCAGCTTCCCTGAGCCCAGCTTTCCAGGTTAGTCAGGAGCACTAACCAGGAGCTCTCCAGGCTGGGCCTGGGTTCTCAGTGCAGTGTTCAGGTGGGCAGCAAGGGAATCCACTCTCTGGCCCTCTTGGGCCACTGATGAAGAGCTTTGTGGGCTGAGCATCCCCAGGAGGGTGCAGCCAAGTGTCCAGAGCCTTCTTGCTCATCCACAGTCACAGTCTGCTTCTTGCCCTTCTGGGCATAGTTGCAGAAACTCTGAACATCTTTGGGGAATTTGGGATGTGATGGAGGCAATTTCAGGCTCAGCCAGCATAGAAATACCTGAGAATCTGAGAAAGGAAAGTACATGGGATGCAGAAGATCAAGGGCGCGTGTCTGCAGATGTAAGGGTGTCTTGGGGCGAGTGTATTCAGATCACATGTGTAAAAGGAGTGGGAAGAAACCCACGGATCCTTTTGGGACAGAGAGTGAGGGGAGAGAGTGAGTGGACACATGGGAGTTGGGGGGGAATGTCACTGAAAAGAGAGCAAGCGCGTGTGAGGCGTTAATATCAATTTAGCACTTTCAGTCTATCTGGTAATATTCTATATCAAGCAAAACAAAACATCAGGAGCAGCTGGGATACTTAGCAAGAGCCACATAAAATCAAGAAAAGCATAGAGAAGGGACAGCTAGACAGGGTCCTATTAACAGCTACAACTCTTCACTGAGAGGTCTTTTTAAAGTTCTTACCAAGTATTGCTTTGATTATTAAATCATTAATCCCAAGGACAATTCTGAGGGACAGGCACGATCACTATCACCAACCTCATTTTATAGACAAAGAAACTGAATCATATGGAAAGTTTCAGGTCCACGGTCAGGAAACAACAGCCAGTTTTGATTCTGGCAAATGTGCTTATTTATTCATTTATTTATGTATGATTGAACCCGGGGTCATACGCATGCTAGGTAAGGGCACTACCACTGAGCTATGCTCCAGCCTGAGCTCTGGCAATTTTGTTCAAGGGCTTCACACCAAACCACCATTGCAAAGGGTGGATGGAGAGGCAACCTGTGCACAGAGATATCACACGTGGGTTTTGGACTTAGATCTTTGCCAGCACTTCCCCAGGTGCTTGAGAGCGCAGGTAACACCTGTCCAGGGACCAGCCCACCTCTTCCTTGAATGAGTCACTAGTTACTTTTAAATCTGAATTTCTATGTCTCTAAAAATAGGAATCAAGTTGCTGATCTTGTCCATTTGCTGAAGCCAGGCAGTGTAGCGTAGTGAGAGGCATGGTGTCTGTAAGTGGCAAGCTCTACACAAGAGCAGAGCATTGTTTGTATATTACTCAGGCTTGTCAATTTCTAAAAAAGGCTCACAAAGAAAGATACATCTCCTACACATATTGGAAAATAGAAGAAGACTTATAAATACCAGTGGTAGCATGTCTCCAAAGATGACGCACCCATGAACCACATCCCCCACTGTAATCTTGACACAAATATCCCCTTATATTTCCCCTGGGAGAAGCCAGCCATTGTATGTGAGCTGTGACTACCATCATGATGTAAGAAAGACTGAGTACCCTGTGGAAGGAGACAGAGAGTTGCTTAGCCAGCCTCCAACTTCCAGCCTCTAGCCTCCAGCAACATGGCACACCATCATGAATGCTAGAGAGTCCCCAAGCCAGAACTGCTCAGCTGAATCCTGTTAACTTAATGATAAAAGATAAAAATGTCATTTTGAACCACTAAGTTTGGGGGTAGTTTGTTCACAGCAATAGGTAATATTAATATTTTAACTGAACTGTATTGTTAGCTCTGAGCTTCCAAGCATTGAAAGCAAAAAGGGGAACAGGATGGATTGTATGCACCTATTATCTTGAGGTCCTGTGATTGACTTGAATGGAGAGTTCATCTGTCTTCTTGCAGTCAAATCAGAATGAAAAGTAAACTACCTTCATTACCAGGAAAATCTCCTCTATCTTTAGCAAACTTACAGTCATACAAATTCTATAATTTGCCCTACTAGAGAAAACCAAAGAACTGCAGTTATCACGAAGAAAGTGCCCCTTGTTTCTGGTCCAACTCTTTCACGTTGTAATTCAAGCCCATTTGCTCCTGTTGAGTTCTCGGTACGGCCTCTGCCTATTTTCATCCCAAATTAAGTCGCAAACAGGCTCGTTGACTTCAGGGTCCTAAGTAGACGAAATTAATGATTAAAATAGAAATGATGAAAATAGTTGAAACTGAAGTAGATTGGATGATTTATTCAAACCTTCAGGAAAATTACTCTTCAGCCCAGAATTGAAATTTAGACCTGAGGTTCCTAATCAGCTAGAATGCGACTCTTCCCTGGTTCTAACCCCTAAAAGGAAAAGGGGAAATTACAAAACTCACGCGTGGCTGTCCTTGGGTCCTCCGCATCTGTACTCTGGGAGGTTGGCCACGTCCCGCGGGCCTCGGGGCAGCTCAGTGGTTGCACATCACTGGTGCTTATTAAAGCTTTTCTTCATTAAGTGACCTTCAAAGTCACAATAAATGACTTTGAAATCATCTACGCAATAAAAGGTATAAAGATAAAAGAGAACTTGTGAGTCCCATTGTCCCCAGTAGGACTTGGGGGAGTGCATTTCTTGCCTGCTGGTCCCATTCTTAGAAGTCCAGGTTGCCACATGAAGCATTTGGTGTCACCTCCTCCCAAACTAGGACCCAAACTAGGCCCAGGATACCCTTCGACATTTCCTGTTGTGCCTTGACCTCATTTTCTGAATTCTACCCCCTTATTAGTCTCCACGCCCTTAAAGGGACTGGATCTCTTCGCGGGTGGCTGATGGGTCGGGAGAAAGGGCCAGGCTCAAATCCCAGGTGAATTCCTCATCCTGCAAACCCATCGTCTGGCTCCTTCACATCCCTGTTTCATTTCATTCTCTCAAAAAGTCTATGCAGTAGGTTGTTATGGGTTAAGCTTTCACCCCGAAAAAGATGGCTGGAGTCCTGACCCCGAACCTGTGCACGTGACTTTATTTGGAAATAGGGGCTGTGCAGATGTAAACAAGTTGAGATGAGGTCACAGGTGGGCCCTCATCCAGGATGACTGGTGCCCTCATAGGAAGAGGGACATCTGGGACACAGACATGCATGGGAGGTGACAGTGTGCAGACACAGGAGGATGGCGGTGGAAAGATGGAGGCAAAATTGGAGTTTTGAGGCTGGAGGCCAAGAAATGCCTGGAGCCACAGGCCCTGGGAGAGGCAAGGAAGGGTCTTGCTCTGGAGTTTCACAGGGAGCCTGGCTTGGCCAGTACTCAGTTTTGGGTTTCCACCTTCTAGAATTGTGAGGATATAAATTTATGTGGTTTCAAGGCACCCCATATGGGTACTTTGCTCTGGCAGACATAGAAAACTAAAATTTAGCTGAGTGTTAATTTCACGTTTTTATCCACTGTGATTGGGCACCTACTGTGCACCCGCTGTATGCCCAAGTCCCTGAGCCTTCTGATGAGTGTCCACGCTTGCTGTGCTGTGTCTCAAGCTCCAGGCAGCGTCTTCATGCCCAGGCGCCCCCACCCATCCCCACCATTTGGTTTGTGTGCATACCCACAGCTGCCTTGGAGATGCCCAGTGCTGGGACTGAGAGCGACTCTGGAGATCTGGTCAACCCCCAGTTTTCCAGGTGGGCCAGCTGGTCCAGAGGGGTAGGGTTGCCAGCAGAAAGGCAGCGCTGGACATCTCCCCCCTCCCTGACTCTGCTCATTCATGTTGTAAATAAACTCAACAAACAGCAAATGTTTGTTGAATGCATACTAAATTATTAATGACAGACAAGGACAACGTGTGCCGCCTCCCAGAGGTCTTTGCGTGGAGAATGACCCCTTGATTCAGAGAAGTGAATTTCTAACAGCAGAATGTGGTCCTGGGAGTGGAAAGCAGCCGGGGAGACCTGGGACTGAGGGCAGGGTCTGTAACCTGCCCTGTATCCACAGCCTCACAAGCAGCTTCTGTTGTGTGCTCGTCTAGGGCTGGGTACCTTGGAGAATTCTGGAAGGGGGCCGAGGAGGAGCTGCTGTCCTATGCACTTTGCGAGGCCAGCGTGGGCTGTGACCAATGCCCTCCTGGATGCAGGAGTGGCGCCGGCCTCATTATATGCCTGTACCATGACTGCTGTTCTAAACTCCAATACTGCTGAACAATTCAGAAATAGATCCATTATAGGTCTGCTTTAGCCCCAGGGCTTTAACACAGGTCACTAGAAAATCCAAGATTTCACAGTAATTCAAACTCTTAAGAAAGAAAGAAAGAAAAAAAAATTCTCAGCACTTCCGCCCCTCTTCCCCCACCCCCGCCTCCCAGGGAGCGCCTCTTCATTTCTGTAGTGCTTTGGAATAAATAGCTCTTATGTTGAACTTGAAGTCTAAATTTTGCTCCAGCTATTAATTGATAAGAGCAGCTCATTTTACCTCTCATGCTCTGAAGTAAGATTATAGTGTAAATAAACTGGGTCAGGTTGAGCAGGCCGGACGTGAACTGTTCTCTAATTCTTCTTAATCTTCAGTAAAGGAATAACTAGGATTTGGACGTCAACATTCAATAAGCAATTATGTCGCTCCTTGAAACTCCATCTAAATGAGTCCACTGTTTCCTCAAAGAAAATCCAGCGAAGCCCCAAGCCTCACTCTTAAATTGCAATCTCCTCGTATCGTTCTGACTGATGAGAGAAGAGTCTAGGTTAGTGGGGGGGACGGGTTTGATTGGATTTATATCAATTTTTAGACGATCCGGCTTCTCATGTTTGATTTGAAACACATCAGGGAAAAGGGGTCACTAAACAAGAGTTTCCTGATAAGACTGCTGATGACCATGCTGCGCTCAGCATTTCCTGAGTCAGGCTTCTCATTTTCAAGGCACATTAGAATCATTATCTAATTATCAATCTCACCTCAGAGTTCTTAGGAGCCTGTGAGGCCGGCTGAAGTTAATGGAGGGCTTTTACCTATGGATCTGGTGCTAAGTCTCTGTGATGGACCAAGTGCCCACCACCAGGGAGGCACAGAGAGAACTGACAGAAGAGAAGAAGAATTCAACAGAAGGAAACTAAGGTCAGAAAGGAGAGGAACGTGCCGGAAAGGAGGAGGGAAGAAAGCAGAAGACTCTGTGACTTCCAAACACCTCATTAGGAAAACGGGGTAGTTAAGGCAGGACTCGCCAAGTAATCTGTTTAAACTTTAATTAATTATTCATTTATATGTATTTATGTGGCACACTTTCTCTGGGGAACCCAATGTGCTTGGCAAACATATTAAATAATTAACTTGCTCAAGTGTGAGTGAAGTGGAGAAACATGGCAGGAACACTCCGTAACTGGCCAAGCGCCGGCTGGAGAGAGTGGCCGCCGACATCTCCTGTGCCACTCATGAGGGGCCACGCAGCACAGGACCCCTCCAAATGCTGCCGGGACCTGACCTGGCACCATCTATACAGATGGATGATGTAGAGGACAGATACCCAGTTAGAGTGCTGTAGAAACCACGTATATTTCCAGGAGGACGTTATTAAAACAGGTTCCAATGGAGTACTATTTTTTTTCCCCAAAACTGCCTTCAAGACAAAAACAAAAGTTAGAAAGTATTTCAAATCAAGAATGTCAATTACAACATTATATAAAATGAAATTGCAAAGGCCAAATTTATTCAGTTGTGGTTAAACATATTTTGAGTTCTTAAAATTGTATCTTCTATGTATCACCAACAGGACACATGTTAAAAAAAAAAAAATTACTTTTAAGACAAATGGCTTAAACATCTTTCTGGGAAGTACAAATGTATCTAAACTTAGTAAAGGGCAAAACCACAACACCAGGAAACAAAAATCTGAACAATTCAGAAATAGATCCATTATAGGTCTGCTTTAGCCCCAGGCTTTAACACAGGTCACTAGAAAATCCAAGATTTCACAGTAATTCAAACTCTTAAGAAAGAAAGAAAGAAAAAACAAATTCTCAGCACTTCCGCCCCTCTCTCCTCCCCAACCCCTGCCTCCCAGGCAGCGCCTCTTCATTTCTGTGAATTAAAAGAACAACAACAAATAAAAAATGAGCGCACACACCTATAATCCCTAGGCCTCGGGAGGCTGAGGCAAGAGGATCGCAAGTTCAAAGCCAGCCTCAGCAACTTAGCGAGGCCCTAATCAATGTAGCAAGACCCTGTCTTAAAACCAAAAAAATAAAAAGCCTGGGGATAGAGCTCAGTGGTAGAGCATCAGTGGGTTAGATTCTCCAATGGCCCCAAATAAGTAAATAAATGGATAAAAAGCAAACCACTCTGCTGATTCCTAATTCCACCTAGAATCCTGTTTTCAATTTTTCTTTTATTCTACCTTTTTTTTTTTAAAAAATGGAAGTTTTCTTCTCTTCCTTCTTTCCTTCCCTCCTTCTTTCTTTCTTAAAGTAACTTGGTATGTAGGATGGATTGGGTCTAGTGTAGACCACACCAATTATTAAGCAAAGGTCTTTGAGCAAGCCCCTTCACCTTCTGAGCCGGCTCTGTCCATTGTAAAGGACGACAACTGTCAAGATTGTCTGGAGGGTGGTTAAATGGTGGAGGAAATGTGTTGAATTTTAGTATGGTTTCCGGAAACGGATGAGAGTCTTCCTGGTCAGGGCACACACTCCTCCACCACCAGCCACGAGACAGACATCCAGTAAGGCTACCACTGAATGTTCTGGAACCCTGCTCCCATCTAAAAAGGTGTTAGTCTTATTTTATTACTTGATTTACCCTTTGGACTAATGCAAGTTTAGTGAGCTAATTCCAACATTAGTCAGGGGTCAGGCTTTAGCCTGGGAATAAACCAACCAATATTTTCTTGCCTAATCCTCTTTATTTCCAGCCACACAGAACCACAAAATGCAACAAGAGAAGTTCTCCCTCTCTCCATATGCCTTCAGGGGCTGAAGATAAATTCTCCTTCCCTAAGATACGATACGCATGCAGGATGGCAGGGGTGACTTCTCTAGAACTTGGTCACATTCAGATCGACGAGGGTTTTCTAACTCCATTTCAGAATTTCGTAGATGTGTAGGTCAGAATGAGTATTCTCTTCCCCTCCCCACTACCACATTCTTCTGTTGAATCGGAGTCCCCTTGGTCTTAGTATTAGGAGATGACGGCTTCGGGAGGTATTCAGAGTGGATTAGTGCCATTATCAGAGGGATCCCAGAGACTCCTTTGCTCCTTTCACTCTGCAAGGACACAGCATGAAGGCACCATCTATGAACCAGAAAGTGGACCCACTAAACACCAAATCTGCGGGCACCTTGATCTTGCGCTTCCCAGCCTCCGGAACTGAGAAATGAATCCTGCTGTTTATGAGCCTCCCAGTCGATGGTATTTTGTTGTAGAAGCTTGAGCTGATCAAGACCGGCAAATACAGCTGATCCAAAATACCAAAAGCCTTTTGATAATTTCAGGTAGTACGTTATCATTCACATTACAAACCTATTCAAGGATATTCATTGTAACAATTATGTATGTGTACACATATGTGATTTTATGTATATAAAATCTGTCTGTATCCATCAAGTATCTATCATCTATCCATCCTGTTCATGTAACCTCACCTCAACTCACCAGATTTAATTTATGGTGGTTAATAGTGCTTCTGTGGCACCTCTGAATCCTGCAACCAAATATATAAAAGAACCCTCTGCCTGCCCAACCAGTTTAGCAGAGAGAAGGAGGAAGAAGAAGTACAGACTGGGCGACCTCCAGGTGGAAAGCCATATTCCCCGAATGACAGCGCGGGGTCCGTGCTGCAAAATCTCATCAGTCCTCGCCTGCACTGAGAGGAGCTCAGTCCCTGCTCTCCCTCTTATTTCCAAGAAAAGGATGGTGGAGATCCAAAAAAGACTTAGCCATCGTTCAAGGTCACACACGGACAGCATGGTAAAGAGGCAGAGCGCTGATCATCCCCAGCCCGCGTGGTCACGCAGCCGCTGGGCAGGGATTTCCCCCCTCGCTGAGGACTCTGGGCAGCCGACCCCTGTCAGAGAGCTTGGGTCTCTTGGGAAATGTGACAGTCCTTCCCCAGTCCCTCCAGACTCCCGTTAGGCATCCAAATGATTCTATTACGGCTTTTAATACCCTCCCATCTCCTGCCAAAGTGGAGGTGGAAGAAATATTCAAAGTCTCAAGAGCACCAAGAGCAAACAACCATTCCTTTCTTATTTCTCTGAGATGGAAGAAATATCAAAGCCAGTTTTGCATCTTGAAATTTAAATTAAAAAGCTGACCTGCTGGATCCGAAGGTCAACTTTCCTCGGTGGCTAGAGCAGAGCTGCCCTGGATGGGAGTTTAGAGCAAGGCTCCTGTGGGGTCACTTGCAACCGTGGCTGTGCGACTAAACTCGTTTGAAAACTAAAGACGACGTTAGTTTGAAAAACCTCTAACCGCTTTCTGTCGGAATTTTCTTATTTAAAAATAATCCTCAAATTATTGGCAATATTTGTTTTCCTTTCACGAAACCTTATGCACCAGCTGTGTTAACGATGAATCTTCTATTACAGTGATTCAGAAAGAGAGGGAGCTAGTCCCCCAAGAGACACTTGGTGATATCTGGAGAAAACTTTGGTTGTTACAACTGGGGAGGGATGGTGTGCTGGTTTCGTCTAGTGGGTGGGGACCAGAGATGTTGGTAAACATCATAGGATGCAGAGCGCTGACCCCACAAGGAAGAATGGCCCAACCCAAATCCTCACTGGTGGTGGTGGGGGGGGGGGGGAGCCCTGCCCCGGGGCAGTGGCAGTGAACCTGTGAGCTCACACTCAGTCTTTTCCCCCTCTTCTGCCCTGTCCCCCACTCCCGCCCTTCCAAGGCTTGTGGCTGTTAGCAGGCTACATATCATAATAGCTTCAACCATAGGATATTTTCCAGATCTTTCAAATCTCCAAATGTTGAATACCTGGAGTATGAAAAGGCTATTGCGGTTCATTTTATTATTAGCATTATAAACAGAGTCCGGAGTGCTTCTATTTTGAATCTGTCTATATTCACTCTCGGCTGTGAATGGAAGCCCAGCACACGAAGCCACCCGTTACCCTTCCTGGGAGAGGTCATGCCAGCTGGTTGGGCGCTCTCTGTTCTATTAAGGTTGAAGCCAGGCTTCCCCGTCAGAACATTACTGTGAGACGCATTTGCATCCGTGAGCAGTGAGCCCAGGCTTCCGTCCCAAATGGCTCACTGTGAGCAGAGCAGAGAGCAGGTCTGGACCACTGGAGCATGTCCCTCTGCCACCCCTGAGCATCCTCCCTATTATCCACTCAGACCTGGGAGAGTTGCCTACCTGACAGCTAACAGCTGCTGGGGGACACCTGTAATTGTGTCAGGATGCTGTCTAGGGACTGTGCAGAGGCAAGAAGAAAAAGTCCTAAAATCCTCTTCTTTGTATGCTTCCAATTCCCACAGCCCATGCTGTGACATTGGCGCTCTCTGTCCTTCGCCTGTCTTCCGTGTGTTGCCAACTTTGCTGTTGGGATGAGGACAAAGCTCCTTCAGTGTTACCAGTCCTGCCCATGCCCTTTGCTCTCTTCACCCCTGACATGTTGACCTTGGTGTCCTCATGTAAATCAAATTCTGTCACCACAGGGCCTTTGCACAAGCTGTTCTTATATCCTCTTCTGCTTTGTCCTTTACCTAGTTAACTCACTTGCTCACTTAACAGCTTTCAGCCCAGTTATCACATCCTCAAAGACACTTCCTTAGCTTCCCTAAGTCAAAGCCTTCTAATACACATTTTTTTGTGGCACTACGTTCTCCTTTCAGAGCACTCACACTGGTACAGGTTTACGATTATGTGCATATTCATTGAAATAACATCTGGGGTTCAGACACATCTTTGCATCCTTAACTCCAACCCCAACGCTCTGCATAGAGTTGTTACTAGGTAACTACTTCTTGCCTAACTACTTAATTTTAAAAATGAGCAAATTAATGAGAAAACACACACATAAATGAAAGAAAAATCATCCTAAGATCTAAAATCAGGAGCCGAGTTGTAGCTCTGAAGCTGTGTGCACGCTGAGTGGACTGTCAGTATTTGGTAGACTGTTGCACGGAGAAGAGGAACCTTGCCTACAAAACATGGAACTCAGAAGACATTGTAGACCTCTCTTAGAGCACACTGTGCTCTGTGATGAAGCCAACATCCAGATTCTCGTTGCAAACTTAGCTCCCCTGGAATTCACCGTTCTTCCTTCTCCTGTCCTTGTTGCTTCCTCTACTTGAAGAACCCCCAGCTGCACCCTGGCTTTGTATTTTTTCCACTGAGGTGAACCTTCCATCTTCAGTGGTATGTTGTGCAATACCCACAGGCCAGAGCTACTGCGTGAGATACTTAAATATGGCTCTGAGAAATGAGTCTGTCTTAGATATAAAAGCCTACAGTCACCATGATGAACATGACTGCAATGTTTAAAATCCCTAAATAAAGAGATGCAGCACTTTCTGCATATTCATTGCTGAAATGAGCATTATATACGATGCTTGATTTTGTAAGCATTCAAATACAGCAGAAGGAGAGAATGTAGATTTACTTATTTTTATCAATGAAAACAACTCTACTTGACCAAAGGAAGAATTGTTTCTTCGAGTACAAAGAGCAATATGTACACAGAAGGCAGTTCTGGGTGTTAGTCTCCAAGCAAAGCTTTATTTTCATATTATTGTGTCATTTTATGCACAGTCCCCAAGTGCCTTGTCAGTGGCAGCCAGTCATTAAATCATTTGAACTATCATATAAAAATAGAGATGGATTTTAAGCGACACTGAGCCAGTCAGTCTGTTAGCAAATACCGATTGCTCCCCGTGGGATCCCAAGTGTTCTTTCAGGTGAAGGAAGTACATATGAAAGAAGTACTTGGTCCGTTACCTTAAGAGGGCTCAGGGACTAATCGAAGTGAAAAAAAATAGATGAACCTGCAATCAAAATAAAATTACTCAGATAAATGCCGTCTTTGCAAAAGGGATTGAAGGTCAACAGTGGATCAGTATTCAGACCCAACCAAAATGGCAGCAGTTCCTCTGCCAAACAGGTGGAAGTTGTTCCATGAGTTTGCAACAGATTCGGTGGAAGATTTGGAAGCTGAATGAAGAACCTCCAAGGGTCAACTTGCTTAGTAAAGGGTTGAGCTTCTCCAAACTGAGACCGGTGATGCCCCAGGATGAACTTGGTATAACTTCCACAAGTATCATCTCCTCACCTGATCAAAACTTGATGAATTTTCAACATGGAAACAAGTGTGACTCTCAAAGGGAAGAATAAAACTTCTAGGAAAAAAAAAAGACCCCTAAAAATGTGGAGCAAGAGAAGAAGAGAGAAGTCAAGTTGGTTCAATCCCTCTGGAAAACTGGAAAACTTGACTAAGTTGAAATATGCCAGATTTGTCACTTTGCAATCTACCTCTAGGCATACACAGTCCAATTCATATTCATGTGTACCAACCAATAATTACAAGAAATGTTTATTGCCGTGTTGTTGATAAACAACCAACCATCGGGTACAACGTCATCATCAATGAGATGCATACATAAACTTAGATGCACTCCTGTAATGGAATACTACATAGCATTAAAAATTGGTGACCAAGGACAACACACAGTGTCACAGATGAATCTCATATACATATTGAATGAAAGAAGCCATGCATAAATGAATTTATAGTCTTTGGTTCTATTTACATTAAATTTAAAAACCAGCAAAACCAAACAATAGTATCTGTGGCCAGAAGAGTGGTTTGTTCCCTTTGGAGAGAAGATAGCGAGGCACAAGGCAGGGGTCAGGGGCATTTGTTTATCTTATATTCGTATGTTTTAACAATTCACAAAGCTGAATGTTTGTTTTTTAAATGCATTTTGAAGTTCATGTTATACATAAATCATATTTCAATGATCAAACCTTTTCCTTTAAAGCATGTAAAACTCTAAAAATAAAATCACTGGAACTCAAAGAGATGCATTGCTGGTGGGTGAGACTCCCTCCTACTCCAGCTGCCCCAAATTTGCAGAAGTAGGCTTTGGCTGGTTATGATTGAGGTCAAGAGCCTCGGATTGGTGAGGGTAGTGGGGGTGAGGTGGTGACCACCACGGAAGACCCAGGAGCTGGAAAGCAGGGAGCCACTGACCAGGTTCTCTTTGCATCCCAGGGGACGGTGCCAGAAGGAAGCCCCAGTCCAGTGTTTGCCTGAAGAAACTGAGGAACTGGAGAGAAGCCGGAGAGCAGAGCCAGATAAATGGACTGATGGCAGATATAACTGGCGAGGCAGGAAAGAGGAAGCAACTGCAGATATGTCGCCCAAAAGTCCAGGAACAGGTTACAAAATGGAAAGATGCGTTGACCTCTGGGGGAAGGGGCTACTGGCTGGCTCGCCCTGTTGGATCAGGTTGTTGCACTGAGACTCAAGCCGTCTTAAGAGTTCTGAATTTGACCCTGGGCTTGGCAATAAGGTATACTTTTCAAGGCAGGAGGATAGGACACAATTTATGAAGCTGTCTGGTAGCTTGATTTATGACTTGTACATATTTGGGCCTGTGCCTGGCCGGCCTGCATTTGTACTTTTACCCCAGGGCCTGGGACTGCGGAGGGAAATTCTGCCAGAGCCCTGTGTTCCTCTTTCAGGAGAGACTGCCTCTCAGGCAGATGCCTATTTTGGCCACGGCTCTAGCTCACCCAGCGTCCTTAGGAACACAGAATTTGACATATCAATGCTAGTTGTCTGCTGCCCCTGGGCCTCACGGTGAGCAAGGTCCACATTGATAAGCCTGGCTTCTGATTCGCGATGGTTAGAATGTTCCTTCCCAATCCACCTGCTGGAGAGTTGATATGGTGATGATATTAGAGGTGGAGCCTTTGGAAGGTAATTAGGATTAGATGAGGCCACGAGTGTGGGTATACCACGAGGGCATCCGTGGCTGTGTGGAAAGGGGAAGAAAGGTCCCATCTAGTACACATGCTTTCTCGCTGTAGGATGCAGCAGGAAGGCCCTCGCCAGGTGCTGAACAGACACTAGCTCCAGGCTTTGGAGCTTCCCAGCTTCCAGAACTGTGAGCCGAATGAACCTCAGATCTCTATAAACTACCCAGTCTGTGCTACTCAGTTATAGCAACAGCAAGAAGACTGTAAAATGTTGAACAGGGCATGAGAAAGTCCGTGGTCTCGTGGCAGCATGTTAGAGATCCCCCTAAGATTGACATCGGCTCCTTCACCCACATACATTGGAGGTGGTAGTGTGACCAGCAGAACCCCCTAATCAGTTCCCTCCTATCCATGAGGATGTGGTGAAAAGTTTTTGAACTCTGCTGAAATCAATACACGTGGTGTCTCTGACAGGCTGCTGTCCTCATCCTCAGGCTCCTGCAGAGAGGAGAGAGTGGCTTCATCAGACTGCCCTGGTTTCTGGTGCTCACTATCTCTGTCCATTCCATAGTGGATCCTCTTGAGACAGGGATTCGGGATAAAGAGTGAGAAATACTGAATCTTAAAGAAAACTCCCACAAGCCATTGAGATGCAGAAAGCACACTTGTAAATCTCGAGGAACATGCTCTTGGCCATGCCCTTGTTAAATGAGGGAAATACACAAGCACAGGAAAAACTGGCATGAATTGTGCTTCACCCTGGTCCCACCTCCAGTCCAGCCCTTAACTAGAGCCAGTGTATAAGTATCAGACCCCAGCCCGAGGTGGGGCTCTCGCTCTTGAGATAGCCCACATTGCCTCTTTAGGGTGTATCTACCTTCCTAATAAACCTCTGTTTGTGAGTTTTTCTGGCTTATGCTGCAATTCTTTTCTGTCACATATGCCAAGAACCTCTCTCTTCTGGGAACCCCTTGGGCCCTTCTCTAGAGACATCTCTTCTCCTGACACTCCTACCATGTGCTCCACTGAGTTGATGATAGCAGTTGAATTTGACCACCTAATAAAGGTGGAGGCATGCCAGGTAATGAGGGAATCTTCAGGGTGGTCTCTGAAGTTCCTGGTGCAATGGAAAAGATGGTGATGATGCTGAATAGGCCAAGGACAGAGGTCAGTAAGCTTTTTCTGTAAGATGCCAAATCGCAGGTATTTCAGGTTTTGACCGTCAGTTTCTGTTGCTACTACTCAGCTTGGCTGCAAAATCAGTCATAGTACTATTACCAGCCATCAACAGCATTGAGTCGAATGGGCAAGGTTGTGTTCCAATAAAACTTTATTTACAAAAATAAGTGACAAGCCAAATTTGGCATGCCAACAAGTTTGCCCACCCCTGTTCTAAGTACAAACACTCCTTGAAAATAAGCAAAGAACATTAGGGAATGGATAGATTTTCTGAGTCAGAGAGAGAAACAACCATGATAATACCATGCACAGCATCTCAAGGGGAGCTCAGTGAGCCCTGCAACCTGGAGGTTATCTGAAGAATCTGTGGAAAGCACCAACCTCCCTGTACCTTTCCCAGAACGAGAACCTTCTGGGCTCCAATTCGCAGAGTTCTTCCAATCACTGCCTTCTTTCCCAGCCCCTCCCCTTGCCAATGTCCAGGCACTGTGCTGTCTAGCCACACACTCTCCCCTGTTCCCCCACTAGCTGTGTTAGATCCAGACCTCCAAACCTTTCCCTGCTCTGCTCCCCTCCTTGTTGCTTACCAACCCCTACCCATCTTTCAAAAGATCCGTGAGTGCCGTTGCTTTGGATTCTCCCAGGCACCCCAAGCTGGGCCCACTTCCCGCTTCCGTGTGGGCAGAGTGCTTTGTCCAGAGCTGGAATTCATCAGTTCAGCGTCAGAGCGACCTCTTCTAATCTCTCTCTCATGGCTCAACCTTATCTTGTGCAGTGTTCTTTTTAATCTGCTCATCCCTCACGGGGTTAAGAGCTCCTTTCAAACTTGGGATATGTCTTATTAGTCTTTGTTTACTCCAGGGTCAGCTCGGAATCGTGCACAGAAAGGATGCCGAGCGCATGTGTGCACACTGGTTTAACTCGTTAGTAGAATCTGATGGAGCAAAGGCCAGGGGATCCCATGGAATGAGTCACGGTTTAGATTGTCTGCTACATTCATAAGACACGTTCAGTGACTTAATAAGCAACTCTTGGGAACTGTTCACAAATGATGGAATATTATCAGAATCTAATCAGGTTCAGGAGTGAAAATACAAATCTCTCCTCCACCTATGTCCTATGCTTCCTTCAAGTCACACACACACAGATAATTGTTTTAGGTGATGTGTATTGTTTTACACAGGCATTTTCTCTTTCAAAGCTATCTTGTGGAAATCTCATTCTCATATTGGATATGACATCTTTTAAAAAGATTTCTGAGAGCTAGCGATTTGATCTCCAGTTCCGCGTAGAACACTGGAGGGGTAATTTATTCTGTGGAACCCTAGTGGCCTTGAAGTGTGCCTGCAGCTTTCCAAAGCACTTCCTAGATGATCTCTCAGAGAGTTAAATCCGGGCAAAAATCGGGCCCCTGACATGACAGATCCTCAGACCTGCTCCTACATTGATTATCCAGGGAAAAGGACAAACTGGTGTTTGAGGTTTGCACACGTGAGGTTGGTAATTGAACCCTACCACATCACCAGGTTCTCGGCAGTGTTTGCTTTCTGGGTACTGTTCTTTCTGAACAAGTAAATGGGACAAATGGCCCAAGCAGGGCGGGGGTGGGTCAGATGTGCAGTCCTGCACCGCCCAAGCCTCACCCCACGGGTGATAGGGCCACCTCCCCTTACTGTACCGTTAATCCTGGCCTTGGACTTGGGGTAGGGGCTGGGGCAGTGGGATCACCTTTTTGTACCTTGTAGGCACCTCAGAGACCAGGAGCAGGCCAAGGAAGTCCAAGGTGAGCACTTCAAAGGCTGGCATGCCCATACCTTGGTGGATCCTCACTTCCTCTAGAACTGCAGAGGGCTCTTTTAACTCCTTGTTTATTGACTCCAAGGATTATTAGGCAGACTTCAGGCCTGTAGGAATCTTCTCCGGCAGCCAGTGTTGGCTGTCCTTCCCCAGTTGGGCAGCAGCATTGTCCCCTCCCCTGTATCCCAGTCTGTCCCTCACTGTCCCCACCTGCTCCTCTGGAACCCGCCTAAGAGATCTCCCAGGCAGCTGCCATTCACAGGGGCCGCCCCCTCCAGGTCAGGGAGGCCACAGAAACGAGTGAGGGAAAGCGGAAGGGTGGAAATTAGTTTCTTTTAGGCTTGTCTGATCTCCTCTGGGCCTGGGATCGGCAGGGCATAAATAGATAATCAAAGATTTTTACTTGCCAGGTAGGAACTGTATAATCAGAGGCCGTGTCTTCCTTTGTGTTTCTGAAACTTCGCTGGAAGAAAATTCTCCTGAGTTCTCAATTCACCGAGCATTCTCCCTCTGCTTGCACTTGGAGATTTTTCAGCTCTTTAAGCTAACAGTGTCCAAAGCTAATCAGATAGTTTTGTGCAAGCTAATAAACACGCTGGGGCTTTAAAAATACATCCTTTATGATCTCTATGTGTGTGTGTGTGCATTGTGTGTGCGCGTGTGAAGAGCCATCACATAATGACACAGATAACCCATTTCAAAAATAGCCTTGGCTGGGTTATAACCTAGCTCCGTGGTCCTGGGTTCGCTCCCCAGCACCAAAACAATGATAGAAGCAACAACAACAACAAAAAATAATCTTGTTTCCTTCTCTAGGATCCACTGAACCCAAGAACATGGCCCCTTCCCCTCTCCACCCCAGAGTTTCAAAGGTAAAGAATTGCTCTGCTTCCAGTCCATTCTGGGGAAGGGGGACTTTTCAGTTCCTGGTCACTGAGGAAATGATGTCTTCTCTCGGTGTATTAATTGCATTCCCCATTTCCATGACTCCCAGCTCCATACTCCACCCTAGACCCTTTTATCCACCCTCCTCTGGACACGTCTGCCCATCCATCCTCAGGCATCCCCAGCTCACCTTGTCCAGGGGGAATGTCCCCTCTGTCCCACCCTCACTCGGTCCAGCTTTTCCTCTAGCATTTCCCACGACACTGCAAGTATTTCCAGTCATCTGAATGAGAAGCCTGCTGCCCTTAGTCAGAATTATTTTCTGCACAGGAAACGAGTCTTATTCTCTGTGACTAGTCTGGCCCACAGAGCCCTGGGCACCCAGGGAAGCCTCCTGATTCTTGCTTGTATTCACATCTGGGCAGTTTTCTCGGTTCCATTCTCTCTCCTCTGGTCCTGGTTTGGCCCTTTGAGTCTTTCCTGGACCTTAGCAGATGCTGGGTGGAAGTGCAGTTCAGAGCATCAGCCCCCAGGACCAGGATACCTGTGCTCAGGCCACCTCGACCCTGTCTGCTTGGCGACCTGAGTCACATCACTGAACAATGCCTCCTGGGTGCTTGGAAAGAACAGGGAAACTTCTTATAAAGGACCAAGCAGTAAATATTTCTGGTTTTGTGGTTACAAAGCAAAATTGAGGCTGTTACTTAGGTGCTTATAAAACTAGAGGAAAAAAAATAAATATTTGCAACATAAAAACCACGGACAGAATTAATGCTGTCGTCACTGGAGTGGGTTCCTGATGAGAGGGTCAGCCTTCTCTGCTCTCTTTCTCTTTTGTGCTTTTCTTGCTCCTGTGGTATCTCCTGCCACGTTATAGTGGAGCAAGAAGCCCTCACAGATGTGGCCCCCTTGATCTGGGACTTCCCCGTCTCCAGAACTGTGAGCCAAATAAAGTTCTGTTGTTTATCAATCACCCTGTCTCGGGTGCTCTGTTACAGCACCACAAGATGAACTAAAACAAGTTCCTTGAGAGACTTGCCCACTCCCTCCTGGAGGCACGGCTCAGCAAGGCCCTTTACAGAGCCAGCCCCTGCCTCTCTAATATTCAGTTGTTGATTCTTCTTTCTCTTTATTAAAAAAAGGAAGTAAAAACTGCAAGTAAAGACTCTGCATTGCTCACGACATCTCCAGCTCTGTGCCCGATTATATTTTTTGCTCCTTAAATATTGGCTGAATAAACAAATGAACCTCCTACCCTCAAATGGATGACTCGACAGAGAACCTCTTTGACGGCTCCAGTTCCCGGGGAAGTCTTGCTCTTTGAGTAATGGATGCCTTTGGTCCTCATTGATTTTCTTAGAGGAGGAGACACCTTATGGGATAATGACGAAGAGCCTTGGCTCTGGGCACAAACTCCAGCTCCACCACTTCCTAATTTTGAAGTTTGCACAAGTTCCTTAACTTCTCTGAACTTCCGTTTCTTTGCTGCTAAAACGGGGATGTCATAGTCTATTTTCTGCTGCTATCACAGAATGCCACCGAGAGAGGAAAGGACAAACAATGGAAGTTGATTTGGCTCCAAGTCCTGCAGGATGGTGAATACGAGATCAAGGGGCCACATCTGGGGAGGGCCTCTTGCTGTGTCTAAGCATGGCGAAGGCATCACAAGGTGAGAGAGAATGAAAGAGAGAGAGAAAGGGAGAAAGAAAGGCCAAACTCCCTCTCTTTAGGACTTCTGTGACAACATTAATCCATTTAAGAGGACTGAGATCTCATGACCTCGTCACCTCTTAAAGGTCCCACCTCTTAATACTCCTACAATAGCAAGTCATCGCAACATTAGTTTTTGTGAGACATTTAGACCACAGTCGGGGATAATGGTCATCCCCATCTCCTTTGTTATCAGCAAATTGAGTGAGATAAAGCCTACGAAGAGCTTCGTGTAGCAAGTGTTCTATAAACGTCTGTTGCTTTGATCATATACATTGAGCAATGACCACATTTTAAAGCCCTTTCATTAATTTGTTTATTCCTCCCAGACACACTATGAAGTCATTACTCTTCTAGTCCTATATTACAGATGAGAAAACCGAGGCACAGACAGGTTGGATGACCTGCCCAAATCACACAGACAGAGTGGCAGAGCCAGGGTTCAAATCCAATTCACCTGAATCCCAAAGGGTTGCTTGCCCTTGTGCTAAGTGTCTCATTCCTCCTCTGTCCTGATCCAGGATAGAATGTTCTAGAGAGATTCCCTCCTGGCCAGGGGTAATCACCTATGAACACCTTTGTGAATTAGAGAAAGGGACAGGAAGGAAAAGAGAAAAGGAGAGAAGCATAAGGAGGAGGTGCAGGCGAGGTGCTGGGGAGAACGGTGCATGCTCAAAAGGCAGCGATGGAATTAGAGCTGACCTCCTTCTGGTCCCTGCCTCCCGGGGAGCACCAACCCCACCACCAGTGAGCGGCTCTGAGCGCCCGACCAAATGCAGGCTAACTCCACTGATTGTCTGTAACACGATTGTCCCTCTTAATCAAAGTGATGTCATTCTCTGATTTCAAAAAGTGAAGGATGGCAAAATTAACGATGGTTGGAGTGGGCTAATGGTTGCGGGCGGCCGAGGGGCTGCGGGCTGCAGAGCTGCTGCATTTCAATGATGTGCACCGGGATTTCTTCACTAACAAGGGTGCCATAAGTCTTAATTACCCAGAACTAAGGCCTCACCTTGCTGCGTGTCCCCTGGGAGCTCCCTGTGAAGTCAGTGGGAGCTTTGCCTGCAGTTCAGCCCCGTGAAAAGTTGCCTGCAAATGTTTGCAAATTGCCTTGAGTGCCTCTGAAGGAAACAGGAGGGAATTATTTATTTTTAGACTGTTGGCATAGCCCTGTCCCTGGCTTGCCTGTCACAGACTCCAGTGTGACTCAAATCCCACTCCCTTTGCCTCTGATTAATTCTGAACTGCGGGCCTCTTCTTCAGGGTTGATGGAGACACCTTGGAGGTCCTGCCCCCAGCCAAGCCATGGAAATGTCCTGTTGCTCCTGCCTCAGGCTTAGCAGACACCTCTAAAAAGCCTAATGCATTTTCCATTAGAGAGACTGATTAGGCCTTCCCTTCTCCGCAATGGAAAGCAATCTCCCCCATGCAGAGGACATCAGGAGCCCCCCAAACAAACCAAACCTGTTTCCCTCTAAACGTAGATGGTGGAAATGCCTCTGGGCGCCTGCACCCCCCCTCCCCCCCCCCCCCCCCCCGCTGTGATTGTCACCTGCTAACAGAACACAGCTGTTCCCTTCTCTGGAGACTTGCCCTGGGAGAAAGGCGCCACTCACCTGAAAATGCCTGGGAATGGGGGTTGCCTTCCCTCCAGAGACAGCTCACAGTCACATCTGCCTGATCAGAGGGCACAGAGGGGCAAATCTGCAGCACCGTGCCCTCTCCAGAGCTCCCCTGGGACCTGGCTGAAGCCAGACAGCATGGTAGCCTGCCCTGTTTCCCTGGTGCTTTTACAGGCTGGCCTGAGAGTGCTCCCTCAGGAACCCCCCTGCCAAAGAGCCCTGCTCAGACTCAGGGTCTGTGCAACTCACCCAAAGGGGCCTCCCTAACCACCCCCTGCAAGCAAAATAATTCTTCAAAACCTAAAGGCTTCAGTGCTTTCCACTGCCCAGACTCTAGAGCCTGGTTCTGTTTCTTCGTCCAGCCTCACCTCCATTGGACCTGGGGCTCACCTAGCGGGTCACTTTCTCCAGACATTCCCCCACCCTGCCACCCTTGGACCTCCCTGCTGACCCGTGCCACAGATTCCACCGTGCTAGAGCTGTGGCTTCCTTGTCTTTCTTCCCTCCAGACTGCAAACTCCCCGGGTCTTCCCACAACCTACTGCGCATCGGGCGCATGTGAGATCCTCAATAATTATCTCTTGATTGATGCAATTGAACCCATGAATGACGGAACCAGATACTTCATAAATGTTTCATGGTAACAGCCAAATTCCAACTTCAAGTTAATATAATATCAATATTTGCCTCCTTGTGGGTTAAAGCTCTCCTAAATAGAAAAATTCACTGGGAATATATTAAAATAATTAAATGCTTTCCATACAGGCATGTATGTGGCTTGGTTAAGATGTCCAGTACAATTATGTCCAAATGGATGCTGATGCTCCCAGTTTTTGTTTCTTCTGGACCCTGAGCTGACAATCAAAGCCTTCCCAGCCCCCACTGACTAGAAGCAATCCTCTGTTGAATTTTAAGCCCCGACATTGTTGCCTGCTCCCAACGACAATAACCAAACAATCAGAAAACACGGTGCAATTCCAAGTGCCAGAACAGCTCTGCTCATCTGAGGAAGAAACCCTTGAACGTCAATGAACCGTGCTTCAAATCTGCCATCTCACTGCTCATTTTTCAGAAAAAGCATCACCCTGCAAAGAAGTTGCTCTTGAATGTAAACTTGGTGATGGCCAGAACCCTCTGAGGTTCCGACTTCCCCGGTGGTGCTCACTTTGGCACTGGGTGTCTGGCCGGTGGAGGTGCATTAATTCTCCGCATGGTGACAGGCTGAAACACAAGCGGCATGAACAAATTACCAGTGATAGATATGCAAATGAAACGAGGACAAATATTAAAACAGCCCTATCTCGCCGTGCCGCTACAGCATCTTGTCCAACATTCATGGAAATATTAATCCTTCTGGAATGCTTAGTAATGCATATAGGGGACCGTTCTTGAGGAAGCTAATAATTATCCCTTGTTAGCAAGATCAACTAACTGCAGTCTTTCACTGCGGGGACAGAAAAATATTGTGACTTGCTATGCTGAGTGAAACACGGCAGCAGAATAAATTAGATCATTTAAGCTAACAATAATAAAGACACACAGCTCTACTCCCCTTCTACATATAATTGACAAAATTAACAGAATATAGGTGCAGCATTAATAGAAGAATGTATTATGTATGATTGGTGAGACACAAAGGGACAGATCATCGTCCACAGCTATGTCAGTAGAGCTAATATTTATTAGACAACCACTGTGTACAGTACGACTCTTATCAGGAACAAAGATAATAATAAATTACCAGCTGTCAACCACATGTACAATAACTTCATTAGGTGACTAAGCAGCACCTTATTAAGTCTTTGCAATCTATTAAATGTCTCATTTTGAAACAATGAACCAAGAGGAATTTATGAATTGTAGATCCTCAGTATTAACCCAAAGGCTCAGCCTTAGAGAGAAAAAAACAAATCTTAGGGAAAAAAATTTCATTTCTGCCAAGGAAAATGTAAGAACATAAGTTAGCAGGCTCTACCAGATGCCTCCGGCTGTGCCGTAACAGAGATGAGACAAATATCTAATTCTGCAGGAAAAAATTTATAGACTAGACTTTGAATCAGGCAGAGTCCAAACACCTTTCCTGCCAGGTTCCCAATCAAATGTGAAAGAAATAGCCATGTCCTCACACATCCCAGATCCCCCTCTGCTCTCTGGGTCTGATCAGTATCGTGTCCATCACTTCCAAGGATGTATCCAGACATAACTCCATCACTGTCTTCATTTGCATAGTGGATGTGGTCGATTGTTTGCAGAGCTGGCTGTCCTCAGGTCAGTGTATGAACAACTCTCCGCCATGTGTCTTAGCACTGCCTCCCGTTAAGAGATGGGATCTCTTCCTCCTTGCCAGGAATCTGGGAAGGTTCTTTAAGTGCTTTGACCAAAAGAATGCCACCAAAGTGATGTTTTGGCAACTTCTGAGCCTAGGCCTTGAGAAGTCTTGCAGCATCCATTCCTATGGTCTCAGAACACAGGAAGCCCAGGCTTGCCATCTTGAAGATGAGAAGTCTCACTGAGAGAGAAACCCAGCCAACAGCCGCGGTACCAACTGCCAGCCGGGCAAGGCCATCTTGGACCATCTAGTTCCTGTTATGCTGCCAGGTGAATAACTGACTCCAGAAAAGACCATCCAGTTTATCCCAGAGCAAGCTGCTGACCCTCAGAAGTATGAACAAACAATCGTATCCTGAACCACTCCAGTCTGGAGCAGATTGTTAGGCAGCGATGAGGATCAGGTAATGAAGAGCGTGGTGGATGCTACAGCGTTCTGTGCAATGCTTAAAACAGTGAGTCCGCTCTAAGTCCTTCTGCGGAATGCCAGCCTCCAGGACTGCTCAATTGTGAAGCGAAGGAATTTCTTCTCATTTCTTCCCCATCACCTCTCAAAGCAATTCCCACCGAGACTGAACAGTTCAACCTTCCCTTGCCGAGGGGATAAATAAAAATTAAGGGCTCAGAAATGCCCGTTTGGGGGTCGATGGATAGTTTGTTGACAGTGAGATGTGTTCCAAGGCAGCCTTGGGTCTGCGTGAGATCTACATGGAGTAGTGCCAGCTTTGACATTGCTGTAGCACCAGTGCCAGGGCCCTGGGCCTACAGGAGCATCCCTGGGACCACTGGATGCTATATTAGTAGGAATCACCAGAGAAATGAGGTCAACAGAATGTATACAGATACCCACAAGGGACGGGTTCCAGGACCCTCCCCTCCACACCCCAGAGATATGGAAATCTACAGAGGCTCAAGTCTCTTATGTAAAATGACATAATATCTTTATATAACCTACACACTCTCCCTTATACTTCAGGTGGTGTCTAGGTATTACTTGTAGTACCCAGCACAATGTAAACACTATGTAAATAGTTGTTAGACTATATTATTAGGGAATGGTAACAAGGAAAGTCTTTACAGTACTGACGCCATTCCTTCCCTACACATTGTTGATCTGTGGTTGGTTGTGGAACCTTCAGGTGTGGACCTTCAGGTCCACTGTATGAAACTCGTGGAGTGGGCTGGCGGGGCGGAGAGGCTGCCCAGGGTTTCAGTTCAAGTTCAGAGGCAGTCTGTGGGTAGGACTTCCTCTTCTCCAAGGGAGCCCCGTCTTTGTCTCTTGAGGATCATTGGCTTCACTCAAGGTCTCCTGGTTTATGTGCTCACGTCACCTAACACACGGAGAGTCTTCACAGAACCACCTAGAATCATGTCTGACTGCGTTTCCCGGTACTGTGGCTCAGCCAGGATGATACATTAAATCAACCATCACAGGTGGTCTTGGGTCATACTCTGCCCCCCCCCCAAAAAAAAATATGCGCTGAAGTCCAGCCCCTGGGGCTTCAGGAGGTGCCTGGTTTGGAGATAGACTCTTTACTGAGGAAATCAGGTTAAAACGAGGCCACAGTCAGATCCAATATAATTGGTACTCTGATGAAGAGGGGAATGTGATCAAGAGCAGACCTGGCAGAGGGCAGACAGTGTGAAGACACCCAGGGAGAGATGCTCCTGACCTGGAGAGATACATCCGATGGCGGGGAAGCACCCAAAGCCACCGGAGGCAGGACCCTCCCTCCAGCTGCCGTGAGGGCCCAGCCCTGCTGACTCCTTAGATCCCAGCCCCCAGAGCCGGGGCAACAGACTTCATTTTAAGCCTGGAGCATCGGGAACTCTGTTAGGAGCTGGGAGCCTGTGTCCAGGTGGGGTAGGAGAGCACAGTCACCTGTATGTACCTCGCCCAGGCATGCAGCTGGGGAGAGACCTTCTCCTCTCCAGCCCACGCCACGGGCCTTTGATGAGCCCCAGGAGACAAACCCAAAGGGAGTTTGGAAAGCTCCTATTTCCTCCCAAGAAGCAAGGACGTTCCCTAGAACTCTGGGCCAACTGGGTGGGAGTTTGGGGTGGAGACCTCTGTCTGGGCAGCTATGGAAAGACTGAGCCACGTCCAGCACATGGCCACTGGTCCTATATCCCAGCTCCTTATGGGGAGAAGCCCCCCTTAGGAGCAACCTAGCAGAAGTCACCCTGAGCTCCCCAAAAGAGCCACTGCCTGGGCTCCGGAGGCAAATGAACCTGCACTCCTGCTGGCTCGGTCAGCCATCTATTGACGATGATGGTTGTCTTCTTATTGAATGCTAAGTGCTTCAGTTACACCATCCCCTCATTCTAACAGCTCATTTTACAGTTCAAAGGACTGAAGCTCAGAGAGGTTAACTGAATCCCCAAAGCTACACAGCCAGCTATGATTCTAATCCAGGCAGTCTAATCACCAAGCACTCACGCTCAAATTCTTAATCACCATACCTGATAAAAGCATGCCAGGGACATCATGACCCAGTTTCAACTCTTGTACTTAGTTAAGCCAACCAGCAGGCCCGGAAGTACCCACACTGGTAGAAGTTATTTAAAAGTACTCAAAACAGCAAGATTAGGGCTTTGCCCTGGGGGTATTGACAGTCTAATTGGCAGGAGGACACCCACTTGGGGATAATATCTAGTGGCATTGCCCCCTTCTTAGGCAGTATGGAAAGTTTAAGTTCACCCACGGGGGAAAGCTTTAGCTACCGGGGATTTCACCATTTTTAATGAGTTGGCATTTTACCCTCCAAATACATCTGCAGGTGAACGCATTTTATTAAGAGAGTTCTCCCAGCCCCGAAAGAGAGTAGAAAACTGAAGGAAGTTGGGTCATTGCTTAAAATGCTAGGCGGCAGGTCTGAGTTGTAGCTAATCACTACCCTAGGCAAATCACTGATTAATTCAGATTCTCTCTCCCCTCACTCGCTGCCTCTGCTACCTACCGGACTTGCAGGAATCGGGGTGAGGGCTGGTCAGATAAAAGTGCTGTCACCGTCAGCAACCAAAGCCCCTGCGTCTGCCTTCATCGCGTTATTAAGACAGTACATCAAGAAATGGCTCCACATTAATCACAGAGGAGAAGTCAGGAGACTCGCATCCTGGAAACAGGACAGCCTTGGAACGGAGAGAAAGGGCCGCGCCCTGGTGCTGGCTGTCCTCTGCCTCCACACACCTGCTGTCCAAACATCCAGAGCAAACAGTGGGACCCGGAAGCCACTGGCACCAGGCTGTGATCTAAGGAGTCAGCTGTCAGACGGGGCAGGCCCGGGGTCAGGTGCGCTGGGATCTGGCAGCCTCACGTGGCTCAGGGGACTGTGGCCCAGAGGATGCCACAGGAGGGTGGGACCGTGGCTGCAGAGGTTGTCTGGGGACTGCTGAATCTGGCTCAGCCCGGGCTCCAGGAGGCCTGACGGTGGAGGCTGAGGAGTTTCCTAGGGCTGCCGTGAACAGTGCCACAGACTGGTTGCTCAGTCTGGAGACTGGAAGTCTGAAAGCCGCCATTGGTGGGGTGGATCCTCTGAGGGCTCTTAGGGGAACCCCTCCAGGCCTCTCTCCTAGCTTCTGGAGAAGACTTGGTTCTCTTGCCTGGGGGATGCCTCCTTCCAAAACTGCCTGTTTTCACATGGCCTCTGGAGCAGCCTAGCAAAAGGCTGCCTGGGTCTCAATTCCCCTCGTCTTAAAGGACACTAGTCACACTGGAGCCGGGTCTGCTAGAGTTTGGGACTGAAATGCGCACCCCAAAGGCCCCTGTGTGTTGCAGGCTTCGTCCACAGGAAGGCACTCCTGGGAGGCTGTGGAAGTTTGAAGAGGTGCAGCCTAGTAGAGTGCCATTAGGTCACTGGAGATGTGCCCTCCAAGGGGACAGTGGGACCTTGGTCCCTTCTTCTTCTTCTCTTTCAACTCTACCCTTGGCTCCTGCCACCATGTGCTGCCTCACTACAGGCCCAAAGCAATGGGCCAACTGATCGTGGACTGGAGCATCAGAAACCATGGGCCAAAATAGCCCTTTTCTCTTTATAGGTTGATTATCGCAGATATTTGTTATAGTAACAGGAACTAACACAGGGCCTATCCTAATGACTCATCTTGACTTTGCGACATTTGTACAGAACTTATTTCCAAAGAGGGTCACATCCACGGGTACTGGACATTAGGGCTTCAACATGTCTTTTTGGCAAAATTCAACCAGGAATAATGACCCTAACTGGGCTATTAGACCCCCTGGACTGATGCATGGGTACTATTTTATTCATCTCATATTTCCAGGGACTGGCACCAAGCCTGGACAAATAACTAATGCCCAATAAGTGCTGAAGTAATGAACGAGCAATATCTGTTTCATGGGTTACTGGGTAACAAACCTGAGAGCAAAATCCTGACTCTGCTATTTCCTTCCTCGATGGACGCTGGCAAGTCATTTAGCAGCTCCAGACCTCAGCTTCCTCCTCTCTAAAATGGCTATAGTTTGGCAAGAAGCCAAGAGGATCGCATATATAAAATGCCTGACACATAGTAGGATGTTCAGCAAATGGGAGGTATTAGTTTAAAAGGAAATTCCAAATTTAACCTTGCTTTGCTACCCTCTATTTTTTTTTTTTTGCCATATTCATTTCATCATATCAATTTTTCAAGGTTTAAAACAACCCCAACACATATTAGGCAGATCTAACTATATTAATCATATAAATGCTTTCAGTTTGCAGTAGCAAAACCCCCATTTCAATGCCATAGCTTGCATAATGCCCTGCTACACTAGCTTCAGGCAGGGCTTGATCCAGAATCCAAAATATGGGATTTCCTCTGCCTCTTGGGCAGCCGTTATCAGACTGAAGTCTTCCCCTTTTCCCAATGCCAGGGGAAGGAGATGCCTTTTTTATTGCAACATCAGAAAAGATCCAACGAAGATCCTGGCTTGAATCATGACCAAGAGCATAGAACGTGTGAACTGGTCCATTCTGGGTCATGTGAATGGGGAAGAACAGAGTCAGACTTCTGTGCAGTGGGTTCCCTGTGGAAATGAAGAGTTCTATTTCCAAAAAGGGTACTAGAAAGATTTAAATAGGAAACTCTCTGACCCTTGAAACTGCCCACAGGCCAGGAAATAAATGAGGCTAAAAACAATCATGTTTCTGGAAAAGTACTCAGAGTAATTTTCAAAGTAAAAATAAAAATAAAAATGGAATCCATAACTTACAAACAGTGACTTGCTGCTTCAATATAAAAATGTTTCTCTGCCTCTGTGACCCTTGTAGCTGGGTCAATAACTGCGGGGGGTGGGAAGGGCTAGCGGGTGTCACATGGACTGAGACAGCCTATCAATATCTCAGTGGAGGTCCCTGCAAGGGAGACGGGAACATGGTCGAGTGTGGTATTCCTTGTGGATACACTGAGGTCCCTCCAGTTATAAGTGGGGGAGCAGAGAAGGGAGTCCAGGGGTGGAACACCCATGTGCCCAGGGGCTCCTACACAGGAAGGAAGAGCCCTGTCTGAATCCACTTAGCCGGGCCTCTGACTGGTTTTCCACTTGTTAGTTTTTACTATGGTTTTATGAAAAATAACCCATAACTCAGGTTTAATTTCCCTTGGGGAGACGGCTTTGAAATAACTATCAAATCTTTTTTCTTTTCCCCTCCTTTTTTTGCTACTCTAAGCAAACTGGGAAATATTTCCCCCTGAGGGACCAAAGTCCAGCCATTCATGCAATAATCATTTTAACACTATTTGTTTCTTCTTCTTTTAAAAAAATAAATTCCAACACTGTTAGTGTACAGTCCTTCTCATTCTATATTTCTGTTTTGTTTTTTTTTTTCATGAGCGACACAGATAACATGCCTATATTTCGGTTTTTGGAAAAATTCGACTTAACATCCCAGCCAGGGGTAGACTTGCTAGCATTTGTTCAGTGTTTGACCATGGGTTTGGAAGTGTCGTTTCACTGACAACCACAAGAGGCATCGTGCCCACTTTATAGAGGAAAAACTGAGTCCCAAAGAGGCAAAAGCTTATGAAATTGTCCCAAATAGACTTGAGCTGAAATCACCTGACCAAAGAAAAATACCTGACATTTCCTGTTCTGAAACTTCATGCAGTGTCTCATTTAATCTTCTCAAAAAAACCTGTAAGCTAGATAGGACCATCATCCTCATTTTACAGATAAATCAAGGTTTAGAGGATTAAAATAAATCAGTAAGTCTTATACCTGGATCTGTCTTTCTGCAAGTATGCATTTTTTATCTATTCTTATTAGTTACACATGGGAATCAAATGTATTTTGACATACTGTGTGTATAAGGAGTATAATTTCTCGTTCTTGTGGTTGTGCCTGATGTAGAAGTACATTGGTAATTACATTGCTAATTCTGTGTAGTCATATATGAGCATAGAAAGTTATGTCCGATTCATTCTACTGTCTTTCCTATTCCCATTTCCCCCTCTTCCCTTCATTCTCCTTCGTCAAATCCAAACTACTTCTATTTCCCCACCCCCACCCCTGCTTGTTGTGTGTTACCATCCACATATCAGAGAGAACATTTGGCCTTTGGTTTTTTGGAACTGGATCATTTCACTTAGTATGATTGTCTCCAGTTTCATCCATTTACTGGAAAATGCCATAATTTCATTTCTCTTTATGGCTGAGTAATATTCCATTGTGTGTATGTACCACATTTTCTTTATCCATTCATCTGTGGAAGGGCACCTAGACTGGTCCCTGGCTTAGCTATTGTGAACTGAGCTGCTATAACCATTGATGTGGCTGTGTCCCTGTAGTACGCTGACAGAGAACTTGTCCCCAGGTCTCACTTGCTGAGAAAGCTTCAGATCTGGGGGAGGTCAAAGTGAGGGCAGGACCACAGACCCTGAATAGAGTGTGGGCAGGCTGGCCCCCACCTTCGGGCCAGCCCTGTGGATGGACTCTCAGGCTGTGGTCGGTCAGGATGCTGAGGTAGCCTGGATGGAAGCCCAGATGCTCCATGAAGGTGCCCAGTTGACAAAAGGCCAGAGTGAGCTGCCTGCCAATCTGACCTGCTGACCACTCGGGGACCCTATGTGCACCGAGGTCTTGCAGGCCCAAAGAAATGTCTGGTAAGCAGAGAAGTGCCAACAAGTCCATCATCCACTGCAGCCTGCAATCCTGACTGGGCTGGTGCCTTGCCTTTCCCTGTGGGGAGGGAAAGATGTGGGGCAGGCCCCCGTGGGCAGCCCCGGCATCCCACCAGCCCTCGGCACCCTTCCCACACCTCCTGGAAGTGACAAAACTCCCACTTACAAGTTCATCAGAATCCTGACAGTGAATGAGAAAAAAAATAATAATACTGTTAATTAAAATCTCAAAAGATGCCCAGGGTAACAGAGTGCAGATGCTGGCTTCCTGGGCTAATCCTACGGGAAGACCAGGCCTCAGCGAGCAGCGTTAGAATCGCAGGTGCTGTGATTAGGCCTGAGAGCATGTAGCTGCCACAAACGGTTAAGGAGGGTTTTTAACCTTCCTGAAATCTCGAGCTTTGGAGAGAATTATATAATTAATGAGGAGCAGGACTTTCCCTTCCTTCCCAAGAGAGATTGCTTCCCGGCATCTTCCCCGTGTAACACCCTCTCTCGTTTGTTTGGACAACTTGAGAAGTGAGTATCTGCAGTGATTCAACAAACATTTGTTGAGCACCTACTATGTGCCAGGTACTCTTCAAGGTGCTGGGGACCCGGCAGAGAGGTAGGCTCATTGAGCTTACCTACTACAGTGAGGGACAGCAGTGGACAGTCGCAGAGATCATTTAAGGGTATTGGAATAAGAAGACAGAGGAGGGTTAGAAAGTGAAGGGAGGAGAGGACTCCTTTAGGCCTGCGGCCCGGGAGGGCCCTCGGACGTCCCTGTGAATGAGAAAGACGTCAGCCTGTCCTCTGTGGCTGTAACTGAAGAGCACACACTGAGTGATCTATAAGGAGTAAAGCTTTATGGGGCTCACGGTCGTGAAGAGCAGGAAGTTCAGGATTGGGAGGCCGCACCTGGCGAGGCGCTCTTCTTGTTGGGGACCCTCTCCAGAGTTCCAAGGCAGCACAGGGCATCGCAGGGCAAAGCAGAACACCTCTGCTCAGGTCTCTCCTCCTCCTCTTCTCCTAAAGCCACCATCCCTCTGGATTGGGGGGCCTCCCTTATGTCCTCCTTTAATCGTAACGACCTTCCAGAGGCCCCACCCCAAACACCACAGTCAGATCAACTGCCCACCCACTTACTGCTTCACAGTGGGGATGGTTTTGAGTAGGAGCCGTGGTGGGGACTTGAACCCCAGCTGAACAGACGCTGGAATAACAAGTGAAACCAGGCCAAGGGCCCAGAGCACTCCCTGGAGAGGAAACCGCAGGGCAAAGGCCCAGAGGCCAGGGCAGACTTCAAGGTTCCAGGAACAGCAGGACACCTGTGAGGTGGGGAGCAGATGGAGATGGAGAGGGAGGCAGGGCCCATCACCTAGAACCTTCGAGGACAGAGCAAGATGTTGGAACACGATTCAGAGTGATCCAGAAGCCTTCAAGCAAAGAGCCCTATATCTGATTTCCGTTTCTTAAAGGGTACCCTGGCTGCAACATGAAGAACGGCCATGGGTGTGGGTGGCAGAGAAAGAAGGCACAAAAGTATTTCAGGAGGACTCACAGTCCATGTGATGATATTGCATCTGAGGTAACCCTGGTGCCATTTTTGATTGATCTGAAAATACACAGTAGTTGGTATTTTCAGAATGGATTTCCTCTAGTTCTTGGCCAAATTCCATCATTACAGACTTTTCGGGGTCTCGAGGCAGTATTTTTAATACGTTCGTATACCATGTTAGCCTCCCAGGGGCTAAGGAGTAGGCTTGGAGAACTGGCTATAAAGTCTTAAGAATGTCGGCTGGACAGACTGAGCAGGTAAACATGTTCCTAACCCCAAAGATGCATAGAAGCTGCGTAACTGCCATTTAAATACGAAGGACACACTTGTTTTGTAATGTCCAAGCACAGGGCCACTATTCACAAATGATGTCCTTCAGGAATGGTGTGGGTAGGGGTGGGGCGTGATCCTCGAGTATGGAAGCCACAGGGGAGAGGGGAAAAAACAAAAAACAAAAAACAAAACCCATGCTTCCAGTTTTTTCACGACTGTTCCAATTTACATTGCAGAACTGAAGTTATTTTTCCCACTTTGTGCCCGACAATGCCCGTATATTCATAAAAGGACAGGAGAAGAAGAGGCTGTTTAATGTAAAACATGTTGAGATTTTATTTGCTATCTCCTTGGACATGAAGTTTCCACTTATCTTAGTATTGCCTTCTTCACAGAGCGTGGCCTTGTGTGCGCAGATTGATACTCTCACGATAAAAACAGAATCTTCTAAAACTACCACCTCACCAAGCGGGGAGATGGCCCTTGTTCCTAATGGCAACTAAATCTAGATTCACTTCTAGCTGGGAGGAAGGAGGCCAGAAATACAGAGTGGTTAGGCCCTGGCCCGGGTAGATGTGCTACGTGAACCATAAGCCTCCATCACTTATCTTGGCAGAGAGAAAATTGGAATTTTGGAGGAAAGTTTTGCATCAGGCGCTGAGATCCAATAAATACTCGCATTCCTTGTGGAGCTCCCAAACGCGCACAGATTAGCGGACTGCCTCAGGATGTTCAGCACTGAAACTCGGGACAGGGCCTTGACCACAGGCGCCTGGAGCAAGGGCTGATAACTCCAGCTCCCTCTCGCTCTCTGTATTGTGGTCTTTGTTCTTCCGCCCAGTGACACTTCAGTAAACCAGTGTAGGCTGACTTGTGCACATTGCCTTGGTGCCTGCTATGGCTGAATGTTTGTGTGTACCCCCTTTTCCCCAGTTTTCAGAAGTCTTAGCCCCGCCCCCATATGATTATATTGGGAGGTGGCCCTTTAAGAGGAAATCAGGTGATGTGGGTGGAGCTCTCAGACCTGGATTAGTGCCCTTAAAAAAGAAAACAGGAAAGGGCTCTTTTACTTTCTCTCTCTGCCTGAGGAAACTACAAAGAGACAGTGGCCATCTGCAAACCCTTTACCCATCATCTAGCAGCACCTTGACCTTAGACTTCCAGCCCCCAGAATGGTGAGAAATAAACCTCTGTTATTTAAAGCCAGCCAATTTTGGTGATTTGGTGTTGCAGCCCAACTGACTGGGACATGTCACAGTGTGAGACATCAGAAGATCGAGAATAAGAATCCAGGGTTCAAATCCTGACTCTGCCACTTATGAACTTTGTGGATCTGGGTGAGGCTGACTACTCGGTTCTCAGTTTCCCCATCTGTAAAACAGTGCTAATGTCTGTCCTTCAGGGTAGAGATTGGAAGCGATCGTGTGTGATATTAGTTGAGGTCACCGTGCAGAGCGGAGAGACTTCATTACTGTTTGTTGTTTGTGTGGTTATTACATTGAAAGCGTTGGATTAAATAAAATACGGTGTCTCATCTGGGGCTTAAAACCTTGTGAGACAGACACTCAATAACTGCTATACAAGGCAAACAGTCACAGTCACCGTAACTAGAATAATGGAAAAAGCACCATGAGCCATAATAGAGTGAGGACAGAGGCCAGGTTCCCTGTCACTGCTCCACTCAAGAGGTGGTGTCTCCTTCCCCTCCCCTGGAAACTGGTCTGGTCCCTACAGCATGCAATGGTGGTGACTGTGGGTGACCCCCAGGCTAAGCCATCAGGCTCCTGATTCTCTGAGGTGCCCCCTCTTAGAAGCAAGCTGCCATCCTGAGACATGTCACCTGTGTGTGATATAGTTGACACCTCAAGTGAGCATCCACCATCAGTTGCAGGAGTGAGCTCAGTTGGCCAGTCCAGCCAGCCGAGCCCCCAGAGGACTTCAGCTGTCCCAGAACCCAGCCACACTTTGTGTTTGGAAGAATGTCCAGTCAATCAACAGAACTCTAAGAGACAATATTTTATTGTCACTTTTTTTTTTTTTTGCACCAGAGATTTAACCTAGGAGCACTTTACCACTGAGCCACATCCCCAGCCCTTTTTATTTTTAATTTTATGAGATAGGGTCTTGCTGAATTGTTTGTGCTCTTCCTGCCTCAGCCTCCTGAGTGACTGGGATTACAGGTGTGCACCACAGTGCCCAGCTGAATCGTTGTTATTTTTAAGCAGTTAGTTTGGGGCAGTTAGTTATGCAGCCATGGATGATCCAAATAGGAGTTTAGGAAAGAAGAGTTAATATCACATCAGGTAATAATGGGATGGCTCCCAGAGAAGTGGGATTTGAGAGTATCCTTGGATAGGAAGGTGACTCTTGGGAGGCTCTTGGGAGGAAGTTATTCCAGAGAGAAGAAAGAGTGAGCATGGAAACCCAGAGGCTGGCCTCAAACAGACATGATCTGCCAGGGATGGACCATGTTCGCTAAGAGGAAGGAAGGAAAGCTGGGAGGTGGTCAGGCCAAACCAGGTGGCTCTCAGGACCTTCTCTTTTGTTATCAGTAAGCAAAACTTATTCTTGCTCTTCTGGGTGAAGGGGTCTAATGGGAAACAACGGGACATTATGGGTTAGGGAGGCAGCGAGCTGTGGAAAGAACACAACCCACAAAGCATCTGGACCTGTCAGAAAGACACCAGAACCAGAAGGTTGCTGTGGTCCCCTGGTGGCTCCCATCTCAGGCACCATGAAATCCCAAGACTTTCACGTGGTTCGTGAGGCCCTTGGCAATGGGTCTCCTGCCCGGATCTACTGTCCTTTGGTGTCCCCTTTGCTCACTCCCCTGTGGTCACCATGACTCCTTGGTCATCCCTGAAGAGCAAGCACATTCCTGACTCCACGCTGTTCTTGCTCTCATAGGTCTCTCCATCTGAGTCCTTTTCCCAAATACCCACACAGCTCCCTCTCCTTCATTGGGTACTCTGGCATCTCCTAAAGGCTGGTTGCCCCCCAGCCCCCAGGCCTGCTCTACTTTCTTCCCAGAAACCAGGACTCCCTATTATCGACCTTTGAAATCTCTATCGTTGCCTCCCCAGCTGGACTGTATACTCCACGATGGGGACGCCTTTGTCTAATGCCTGGAGAAGTTCTTGGCATGGAGCAGTGCTCGACACAAATGGTAGAAAACGATGAATGAATGCATGAATCACAGGCAGCCTAGGGCTTAAGGTATCTGTTACTCTCCGACAGGAGGAATTTGTGGATCTTCATTTTAAGTCTCCTCCGTCGTTCTCTGCTTCCTGCTATTTCCAGACAATCCCGCGCCATCAACTCAGTGAGAGCACTTCCCTCCCAGCTCCTGCTGACTCATAACCCGGCTCTCTCACAGCCCCCTGAACACTGCTCCTCCTCTCCATGCATCTGTCCAACTTCTGCTCCTGCGGCGGCCTCCTCCTCCTCCTCCTCCTCCTCCTCCTCCTCCCTGGCTTTCCAGGTGAAATTCCAAGATGGAGACGCCGAGTGCATGGGCCACTCTCCATGGAGCCCGAGGTTTGGCCCTTGCACAGTGCTGTGGATCAGATGCCCATGCTGACTCAGTCAGCTGTGGCCACAGGCCCAGGGCATGGCTGCCTAGCTGTGGAGAAGTACTGTTGCACTCAGCAGAGGTGCATGGAGGCAGCAGTGTTTCGTGACCTGTGGGCTGTAGCCTGGCGGCCATGCTGAGGGAATCCTACCCTGGGGAGATGCTTAAGTCTTCTGAGCAGGGCAGTCATGGAACAGGTCTATGTTTTAAAAGATGACTTTAGCTATTGCTACTGTTAGGTGGTCGTGAAAGTTTGAAGAGGTGAATGGTCATTGGGGACATTGCCCTTGGAAGAACTGATGACTCTTGAGAAGTGAGTTAGCTATAGTTATAAAAGAGTGAGACTTGCCTCTCTCCACTTTCTGGCTTCTTGTTTCCCTAGGTGGTCACTTTTAACAGGTCCTCTCACCGTTGTGACCCTCACTGGAGCCTAAACCGAATTTTTAGTCTCCAAACTATGAGATAAATGAATCTATTTTCTTTATCAAGTCCTCAGTCTCGGGTATTTTGTTAGAACAGCAGAATACAGACTAACAGAGCTACCCCAATGAATGATTCAGTGATGGAAGAAGATGCTGTGTACAAGAATGGTTAGGAAGTCATGACCAGGGAGAGCAGATAAGGCCACCAACCATGCTGGGACCAAACCTGATGGGGAAGAGGGAGCAGGAGGAAGTGGTCTTGAACCTGAAGCTATCACTTGGCACGTGGATTCAGTAGAAACACTGAGTCTGAACTCTCTGGAATCATAAAGACACAAGTTAAAGCCGGCGGGTGCAGAGCATGGTAGGAGGTGAGTGAAGACAGACACCTGGGGATATCTCTTACATGGAAAGGGCAGGCAAAAGAAGAAAAACTAGACAAATGGTCTGAACTGGAAATACTTTCACAGATAAATAGAGACTCCGGGAGCCACAGCACCCCATAAAAACAGGTAAGCAGTTCCCCTATTTCTTATTCTCTGCCCTGGAGGATCTTGCATGAGACCTTGCTGTTCCGTATCTGAAGCGTCCAGGCTGTTTTCCCACAGCCAGGAAGGATTCTTCTTGGGAATCCACAATATTCTAAAAATATATCTGCAGGGCTGCAGTGCCACAATTAGTGTAGCTGCTGTCCCAGGAAACCCTCGTCACCATTTTGCTTAGATCAGAGAGCGGATTAACTTTGATGTCTGCCTGCACCCCTTGCAAGACACCACCGGCGGTCTGCTCCCTGCAAGCATTCAATCTTCACATCCAAGGGAAGAAGGAGAAAGTGCTGGGTAGGAGCCCAAACCAATTTTTTTTTTCAGTGATTGAGATGAAAATATGCACCCTAGGCGGCCTGACATATTTGACTTACATCTTCTCTCCAACTCTCCCCCTCCACAGAATTACCTCCCCCAGACCCAAACTTCCTTTGGCTTTACCAAACATTAGCACAGCTCAGAAGCCCCAAGCCAGCATCTGTGCCATATGTCCTAAGTAATCGTGTTGATTTCTGTCTCTGTTAGGGCTCCTGGCGGCGTAAACTGAAACTGGCTCTGACCATCTTAAGTTCAAACAGAGTTTACTGGAAACACATGGGAGTCCTGCAGAGCATCATGATCACTTGAGAATCACCCTGCAAAAGAGGTTCCAAGGGCCTAGGCAGGCAGGAGAGGGCAACAAGCTCATCAGAACATTAGCAATGGGATTAATTCGCTGTAACAATGCCACCTATTTTTGTGTCACTGTCGTCTGAATTCTGGGAGAAAGAGATGAATAGGACCTGGTTGGGCCATGCCCATACCCCACAACACAGGCTCACTGACTGTGCAAGGTAGTTTAGATAAGTGGTTAAGAACTGGTCTCTGCAACCAGGTTTGAACCCTCACTCTGCCACTTATAAGCCATGTGACCTTGAGCAAGTCACTTTCCCTATGCCCTAGCCTCCTGCTCTGAAGGAGTCAATTATCCTCGTGACTGCACAAGGCAAGGGTCCTGCAGGTCCCGACACTAGTACTCTACTGCATGAGCAGTGCCCCCAGTGCTGGATTTGCTGGCCAACCAGGAAGGCCAGCCTGAAGAGTCATTCTCCAAAAGACACCAGGAGCTGTTACACGGTGAGGCAGAGGGCCAAGCAGCAGTCACTAGGCTGCCACATCTTCTCTCTCCACCAGGCTGGGATGCCACTTGGACAGCAGACACTGCTGCTTTCTTTGCTGCCTCCCCCCAACACCTGAGCCTCTGGCACGCTGGATAGGGCTCAGGGAGCCACTGTAGAATTCAAGAATGTTCCTGAGCTGTCTTTGTGAGAGATCAACTACTCCAGGGCTCTGCCCCGAGGAGGCACACAAGAACTATTTGCTGATGGAATTGATAGGATGGTGGGTGATGGAAAACCAGGGGAGTGTGATATTCTAAAGAAACCTGTGCACATTGGGATCAAAGAAGGGAAGCTGCATTTGGGGATCTGGTGACTGGCAAGTGGTAAGTAACAGTGTTCTGGTGTGGGAAGGCTAATGACAGATTCTAATGACATAGAGGGGGTCCTCATTTCTGCTGGACAGTTAATGCTTTCAGGTCATTATGATGGAGACAGAGAAGCCACTAGTCACTTGCCACATTACCTTGAGAGGGGGGTGGCTCATCTGCCACAGTGTCCTGTCTCAGCCTGCGAGGTAGTCATCAGAATGTCCCATTATCCTGGTCTCTTCCATTCTGACTGGTTGGTGGGTGGCACTTGGTTGGTTATTCTGCCAAGCTTGCTCACAGAGGTATCAGGAATCCCTGATCTCTGAATCCTGGAAGAGTTCCATTCTCCGGCTCTCAGTGACTCAGTCTAGACAATAGAGCAACCTTTGCCTGGAATTCTCATAGAAGTGTGAATCAAGGGAACCACATCCATGGATATTTCATCTTCTGTTTGGAAAGAGACAGCCCAACTTCAACTGGCTTCTATAAAAGGGGGATGTGACAGCTCATCTGAGCAGCCTAGGGGTGGCCTGTTTCGGGTACAGCTGGCTCAAGTGCAAAATGAGCATCTGGTTTCTGTCCATCTCTCAGCTCTCCTGTTGTATCGATTTCATTCTTAGTCCCTAAATTGTGCCCCCATTCCCTTGTAGCTACTGTGACTCATCCTCAAGTCAAGTTCAGCTATCTAGTAGAGTTGGGATAGAGTGTGGTTGGCTAATGTGGGTCATATGGCCAGGAAGATGAACTGCATTGGCCTCAATCCTGTGCCAAACAATCCATATATTATGGAGTTGGGGGTCTCCCAAGAAACTGAGGCAGAGCAAAAACTCTCTTCAAACTCTGATTCTTGGGATCAAGTCAGAAAGATTTCAGACATATCACTTAGAATAATAGGAAGGAGTTCATTGAAGGGATCAGGAAATGGGAAAGGGGACACTCAAGGGAAAGAGTGGGTCCCCTCAGAGAGGAGAGTCAATGTGCCTCTCCTGTGCTCCAGTTTTATTGGGGATCCCAGAGAAGTTTCCAGAGAGTCCGGCACAGGTCCACCTCCTGACTTTTGACTGACAGCAGAGTGCCATCAGACTTTGAAGTCCCCACTGTTGTAGCAACTCTAGGTCACCTGGTCCCATGCTGAATCGTTCTAATTGGATTCTTAACCATATATTCTTCAAGATTTTTTGTGGTTAGGAGAAACTATCCTTCTCTCCCAGAGTTTCAGGATCTGGTCACAAAAGTCTCCTTCAGGGTAACTTGGATTCCTCTTATCAACATTACTTGGGGCCTGCATTTCTCCTGTAGATAACAAGTAATTTGCTGAGGAATGTGACATATCCTGTCCACTGAGGCCAGGCAGGGCTGCAGGTAAATTGCTTCTTGAAAAAGAAAGCATGTGGGGTCAGCACAGTGGGCCCATTTTATGAAATTATTCTCTTAACCTAGTGTTCCCACCATCCTCATCTGACTGTTCCCTAACACACAGGCAAGGAAGAGTGGTTGGGCTTGGCAATGCGCTTAACTTTCAGAGCTGGGAAGAAGTAGGATGGTGGCAATGGGGGTGGGAGGAGCAGACCAGGAGTGTGAGGGGAGTGGTTTCCCAAAAGATATTGGGGCACTATTATTGGGAAAACGGGAGGTGGATCCTGGGTGCTAAAATGACAAATGCCCCTTACACCTGGGTGTTTTCTGTCATGTGATGTAAAGCATGTATCACAGTTTTCCTCTTTGCTGCGAAGACTTTTCTCCGTATCCAACAAGCTCCCGCAGGTGCCTGAGGAGCAGCCACCTCACTACACAATCATCTGTCTTCCCCGTCTGCACTCCGTAGCCTGCAGGCCTGTATCACTCATCGGCAATGGGCTGTGTTGATCATTATTTATCTTTTCATGTATATGTTCTGTGGCAGGATCCTGGAAAGCAGGGGTCACATCTTATTCATCTTGTGTCTCCCATGGCACTTTGCCTGGTGTTTGGGGCATAGCAAATAGTCCATAAATCTGCCAACAGATCAAACAGCTGATTTATATGCTTCCAGAGCTACAATGGTAAATGGTAGCTTGATTCAACTACCAAACTTTAAAGAAAGAAGAAACTGTAGATGTCCCCACCATTTCGGAAAGATGGTGAAGTCTACCATGAGCTGGACGATCTCTACAGCTCGCTGGTTTAATCCTCGAATCAGTAGGCTCAGTTCACTTTTCTGGACTAAATAATGGGGTCAAGATAAGTACCCCCTGTGCTTCCCAGCCCCAGCTGCTGGCATCATGTCTGTCTACAAAGGATTGGGCGAAGGCCCCTTGGGCAGGTCGTGTTCAGATACAGCCCATTTGTAAGGGGCACAGGTGCAGAGGATGGCAATCACAGAGGAGGAAGCAGAAGTCTGTCCTCAGTGGCCCCCACCTAAGGCAATGAGCCAGAGCCCCATGGTCTCATCCCTAGGACTGGCTGCTGGCTCTCTGCCCTTTTCAGAGCTCCATTTATCTCATATCGTCCTCAGGAATCCTGATATCTCAGTACAGGGAACAGGGAGAGCAGGGGACCCTCGGGGAAGCCCAGGGACTTGTCTGAGGCTGTGCATGCAGCCATGGTCCCCTCTCCGGTAAACTGAGCCTGCTGACTTGAGGATTAAACCAGAGAGCTGTAGAGATGGTCCAGCTCGCGGTAGACGTTCACTAAATGCCAGACAAAGTGGAGAAGGACAAGAGGGCGTGGTTGGTAGTGGAGGGAGTGAGGTTTGGAGGTGGTGAGTGGAGCGGTGGAAAGCGGAGCCCGGCCCCCGGCAGGGAAGAGGGCCAGTGAGATTCCGCGGGGGAATGAAGCTCAACCAGAGCCCTGGCAGCAACCCAGCCCTCGCGCTCGGCCCGCGCCAGGGGCAGAGCAGGGAGGGCAGCTGCGGGCCCGAGGCCCCGCCCAGTCCCCGCCCACCCGGGGCCCCGCCCCGGCTCCGCCCCGACCCCGACCCCGCCCCTCCCCAACTCCGCCTCCACCCTGCGCCCCGCCCCAAGGCCCGGAAGCGAAAGCCGCTCCGCCTCTTCCGAGCCGGGTCGCGGCCTGGGCGGGCAGAGCGAGGCTTCCGAGGGTGACGGTGCCCTCGCGGGTCAGGGCAGCCCCCGCTGGGCAACATGTCCCGGAACCTGCGCACCGCGCTCATTTTCGGCGGTTTCGTCTCCCTGGTCGGCGCCGCTTTCTACCCCATCTACTTCCGGCCCCTAATGAGGCTGGAGGAGTACCGTGAGTGACCTCTGGCCCCAGTCACTACCCCCTTCACCCCCACCCGAGTCAGTTCCACGTGGTGTCTTGGAAAGAGCTGGGCTGAGTCGGGCAGAGCCAGGTTCGAACCCCGCAGCATGCAGCTTTGTGACTGCGACCAAGTGGTTCAACCTCTCAGACCCTCAGCCGTCTCTTCTGTATCTCCGCACCATGAGTAGTAAGCTTTTGGGAGCTTCAGAGATGATGAGATATATGAAATCAGTCTGCACATAGTAGGTCAACCTAATGTTAATCCACATTCATAGTTAACACAAGGTTTAATATGCTATGTCAGATTAGGTGTAGGTTGGATCATTTAATTTGTACAACCTCCCTTGAAGTAGAAGTTATCATCCATTTTACAGATGGGGAAACTGAAGCCCAGAGAGGTGGTATAACTTGCCCAAGGTCACACAGTAAGTGGTAAGGCAGATATTCTAACCCAGGCTTCTGTTGCAACCTCCTCCCTACACCCAGGCTGGGAATGGTGATATGGCAGGGAGGCAGATGGAACTCCCCTCATCCTGAGCTGAAAGGTGTTGTTATTGCCCTTCATTTCCATTCCCAAAGATGTTTTTGAGTGGAAATATTTCAACCTAAGCTGCTATCCTGGTTTTTTACCGTTTTTTTTTTCCTCAAATCGTTTTTCAGATTGCACTGGTTTCCTTCATTTTAAGCTGGTTGCTCACATGACAATGGTGAATATCCTGGGAGTAATTTTCCTCCTTAATCATTCAAGTCCTATCATTCTAAAAGCCAAACTCTCCTTCCTTGAGACCTATACCTCAGCAAGGATTAGCACTTTGATACATCTGAAACCATCTGTCAGAGAGAAAATATTAGGCATTAGAGGCTCATTTTGTTCTCCAGGAAACCTGAATCATCTTGAAGATGGAAGAGGGCCAGCCCTGCCCCTGGAGAATATTAGTGGAGGCTGAAAGCTCCATGTAAATGTTCGGCCCATTACAGATGCTACAGCATTTGATTTCTGGAGGCAGAGCATTTAGTACACACTCGAGTTTCCTTGTAGCTGCTTTCATCGGCCAGGTCTGAAATGGCCTCTGTACGTTCTGCTTTCCAGCCTTCTGCATGCCCCTGACGGGGTTAAATATGGGTCTGCATAATCTGCACCCGTTTATTTACATCCTGTAGAATTGAACTTGGGACAAAGCGTCTGCTTTGGTCCCATTAGAAAGTTTCAGAGCCAGCATCGTGGTGCACACCTGTAATCCCAGCAGCTTGGGAGGCTGAGGTAGGAGGATCGCTAGTTCAAAGCCAGCCTCAGCATCTTAGCAACTAAAGTTGCTCTAAGCAACTCAGTGAAATGAAACCCTGTCTCTAAATAATATATGAAAAAAGGCTGGGGATGTGCCTCAGTGGTTAAAAGCCCCTGGGTTCAGTCCCCAGTTCCAAAAAAAACCCAAAAAGTGGTTTCCAACTGGGAATGATTTTGTCCCCGAGGACGTTTGACCCTATCGAGAGACATCTTGGTCCTCACAACTAGGGGAAGAGTGCGGGAGTGTACTACAGGTATCTACCGGATAGAAGCCAGAATACCCTTCTGCAGTGCACAGGACAGTCCCCTGTGGCAAAGGATTACCTAGCACCAAATGTGAAAGGTACCTTGATCTAGGGAGAATGGTTTTACCTCCACTGTTGCTGGGAGGGATGGGGAGCCAGGAGAGACTGGGCCAGGGAAGGTACTGGACAGAGACAGTCCTCGAGGGGAGTTGGTATGAACTCCTAATCTCATGCACAGAACTGTGTTGGCCACCTCTTTTACCAGCTCCCTCTGTTCCTCAGGGTTGGGGCATACTGAGGAGAAGGCCACAGTTCTTGGAAGGTCAGGGCAGGAGTCCAGTACCTGAAAACTGGATTACTAGTGAAAAACAGGAGTTGAAGCCAGAGCTTGCAGAGAACAAGCCCCAGCCATGAGCTGGAACATCAGGTCACTTTGGATCCTTTGGTGGGGCCAGTTGGGGTATGGGGAGTATGGGGACAGGAATGTTCCAAGGTCACTGCTGGAATAAGCAGAAAAGAGGCAAAGAGTACTTGGGTAAAGTAAAGCCAAGGAGCTTTTCCGTGTTTGCTAATCAGCGGCCACTGTCACAGCGTGCCTTACAGGACTTCATGTTGTCGTTCAGTGTCATCCGCAGCTCTTTCATTAACTCGGCAAGACTTTGCCCAGTGTTGCATGAAGAACATGGTCAGTTCTGTAGGTGATACTCAAGTACTACGATGAGCACTGGGGAGGTGGCAGTTGGCCTTGGGGGTCAGTGATCCCAAACCAGAAGTGTGGTTCCAGTTTTGCTGTTCTCTGGCAGGAGCCCTGGACGTTGTTTCAGCTTTCATCCTGTTGCATAGCGTGGTTTGTCTAAAGAGCACTTTTAGGGAAGGGTGCAGATGGCTGGAACTAGAAGCCTAATTTGTTTGAATTCTAGAACCAGGCGGTGATCCTGCACATGGCCTTTTAGAAAGAACATGCATTTTAGGCATTGAGACCAGCTGGTAAACTGAGAATGAAAAATCATTTTCATGACCGTGTTCATTTTTAATTTTAATTAGATGTGCATAAGCATAAAATCAGGGTTGTTTTTTTTTTTTTTTTTTTTTGCCAGAAGCTTTAACTCATCCATTCCTTCATTTAGGTGACTCATTCAAGGTCACCCAGCATGTTAATTGCTGAGTGGACACCAGACCCCAACTCCCCCACCCTTGTCTGCTAATGCCTTGTCACAGTGTCTTTAAGACAATGAAAAATGTTCCAGAGTCAGTCTCATTCTTGGGTTGCACCCTGCTGCCCCGTTTCAGAACAAGGTGCAGGAAATCCATTGATGTGGAAATCTTCTTGCCTTGCAAGGGCGTTTCCTTGCCTTGCAAGGGCATTTCCCATCACACGCTAGGGCTTAGAAAGTGCTCTTCATTCCTCTTACCTTATAACCAGCTGACATGGGGCTGGGATTGTGGCTCAGTGGCAGAGCACTCGCCTAGCATGCACGAGGACCTGGGTTCAATCCTTAGCACCACATAAAAATAAACGAATGGAATAAAGGTATTCTGTCCAACTACAACTAAAAAAAATAAATAAATATTAAAAAAAAAATGACCAGCTGACACGCACAGACTCCAGCCTTGGATTCTTGCTGGTGTTGCGAAGGCCCCGCCCCCCCCCCCCCCCATAGTTTACAGAGTAGAAGGAGCCGGTGATTCAGGTGACCCTTTGGCTCCCTTCACCCAGCTAGTTCACACAGCTATCGCGGCGGGTGGATTCTTCTCAGCCTCTGGCTCACAGGTGCTCTTGCGGCCATCTGGGCTCTTGGCCTCCGGTTCACACTGGCTAGTACTGCCATTTGGGTCCTGTTAGCCTCTGTTCTCATTTGCTGCTGTTGTGGTGTGGTGTGTCCCTGGCCTGTGGTTCACACCTGCTGTTAGGGCCACTTGGTTCCCCTTGGCTTCAGGTCACGCTTGCTTCCAGTTCTGGACTCCCCCGCAGCAGGGTATGTGCCAGACACCGCAGCAGAATGGGAACACAAAGTATCTTTTCTAAAAATTTGTATTTTTACAGGATTACTTTGAATTAATCAACATGTGTGTTTTACTCTTGCTTTTTTTTTTTTCTAATAAGTAAAACCCAAACTGACAGAAAAGATCCAAGAATAGTACAGTAGGTTGCTTTGTCCTTCACCAGTGGTTAACATTTGCCGCATTTGCTTTCTCCCCTGTAGGTAATATACACACGTATACAGGTATTTACACACACAGTTATAGTTACGTATATATTACAATTACTGCTACTGTTTTGCTTAACTCTGTGAGACAAAATTGAAGACAGTGTGAGCTTTTGTTCCTAAACACTTTAGCCTTTCTAAGAACAGGGACCTTCTCTTACCTAATCACAGTAGTCTTCCAATTCAATATTGATAACAATGATAGCATCTAATGCATATCCATATACAAATTTAGCATTTTTTCCAGTGATGTCACATTATGAGTTGCTTTATTTCAACTCATAATTGGCAGGAAAAGATGGGGGAGAGAGAGATTGCCAAGGTCCTATTTTGTACCTGTTTCTGTCTGCTTTTTAATTTTAGTCTCTTCCTACTACTCTTCCCTTAGAGCACCCCTAGCTAGTAGCTCCCAGGTTGCTGAGAGAACTGGCCCTTAAATGTATTGCATTTGTTTGTAGGACTGTCAACGTTAAATACAGTAACAAGTCACACACTAGATTTATTTTCTAATATGGACATTTAATATAAGGATATGTTTTCATTTTCAAAGACTTAAAATTATTAGGTGGATTCTCTTACTACTGTATGAAATCAGCCACCTGCATGTGTAAACAACTTTAATAATAGGGCTTGGCCCTTTGACTAGAGATAAGGATTCTCAATTAAAACTACAAATCAAACCACTGCCTTAGCACCAGGGGGCAGAGTTGGGCTTGCTGAGACACCAGAGTGGGGATTTTCCAACCCAGAGTCCCATAGTTGGCTTTTAATCATTTCACTCAGGATAGAAACATGCTTATGACTAAAGTCAATAATTAGCTTATTTGTCCATGCCATTAAATCCCTGGCTTTCACCATTGCCCTTTTCCTGTGGTTTTTATAAATTTGCAATTTCTCCAGTGATAAATCTGTCCACCTCATCAAGTTGTACTGGCTAAATCCTGAGAGAACGAGTTTGAGTTTCTGTCTTCCTTTTAGCATATTCTGCATTCACAAATAAGGTGTCTTTGTGTGGAATCATGAATTTACATAAGACTGCTTTGGCCTCAGAGTATTTATAAAACATTAATGGATTAAAGAACCAGCGGATGTAGATAGGATGCTAATACCTGGGTATTGCTTGGTAGGGGCTGGTTGAAATGCCTGTCCAGGCCAGACTGCAGGGGTGTCTGCATTAGGACAAGGATTAGAAAGAGATTATGGTCTATTTAAAACAAATCCTCAGCCTCTTTCCAGCCTCATTAGCAGTTAGCAAGAAAGTGTGGAGACAGGGATTCCTTTCTCTTCACTTGATTCTCCATTGCATCATAAGAGGTTAGAACACAATTAGGCATTCTGTCCCTGCCACCCGAAGTTGGCTTCCTCTCATGCTTGGCAGTCTGCCAGCGTGTTTGGCGTCGCAATACCTGCTAAAGAATGTTTCGATGTACCAGGGTGACTGCTTTTCTTAAATTTGTACATCTCAAATACCTTCTGACAATTATCTTTCAAAAGGCATCTCTGCCCTCTTTCATTATATCAGCGAATAGGCCTTTTAGATCTGGAAAATTATCGGGTTTTGTTCCTGGCAAGACTGATGACAGTGTGTGTGATCTTTTATGAGTTGGCATTTTCTCGAGCATGTTTGGGACATCCATACTTTGAGACTTACATATGGACAGTGTGGTCGGGCTCAGTCCTACAAGGGTTACTGTCTAGGCAATAACACCTTTTGAGTTATCTCAGAAAGTCTAACACCTTAGAGGCCCCTTATCACCCACTTGTGTCAGAAAAAGTCTCTTGGCATATCTAGGTTCAGAGGGTCTTAGTTAGCCACCTGCTGCTTTCAGAGAGGTGGGAAGGCAACCAGGCCATTGTCTCTAATTGGCGTCTTCTCCCTGTCCTTCTTAGAACTGGATACCAAGATCCCCATCAGCTCCATTGCCCAGTGTTTTGTTTGCCAAAGCAATACTTAGTGCTGATAAAACTATCTGGTCATTTAGGATTGGCTTTCTGTCACATCACTTAGAAGCAAGTTCAGTGAATCTTAAGACTGGGGAAAACCCTGCTTCTTGTGCCTTTATGCTTGTGTAACTTTATGAGAATCCAGAGGCCAAAATAAAGAAAATAGCCTAATATTAAATAAGAGCTAAATGTGGACTAAAGAAACGCTTGTCTGTCTGATTAAAACAGAGGTCCGATTACAACATTTAATTACTATAATTTAGTAGTAAACATTCTTTGGCTCCCCGAGTCTTTCTTCTAAAAAGCTCCCATTTGTTTGTCAAGATACTTAAAATATTAAGTCTTTTGTTGTCACAGTCCTCGGGTTTATTCTCAACCACTTAGAAAGATGTGTCAGAGCTCTTGAAGCCCACAGTCGTAAAATGCCCAATTTCTCTTGGCCCTGGCCTGTTGGACATCTCCAAAGAGATCGGCTTCGCCGCCTAGCTACAACGCGCTTGCTAATTGGCACAGCACCTGCAATCAATTAGGGAAGCTTCAATTATCCAAACCAAAGCCACCCACCCAAAGATTAATTTTCTGCTCTATTTCCTATCAAAAACATAGCATATTTAGCTCTGCGTCTAGTCCTTCAGTGGAGTGCGTTTTAGACATACAAACGACATCGTTTTCTTGTTAATTGTACTTGTTCCTTCATTTCAGCAGCCTTCCGCTTGTAATATCACGCCCACCAGTTCTTTCAAAATTGTTCTTTTTCTGTTGTTTTGTTGCCTTTCCAAAATGCTGAGATCACAGGAAAAAGATGTTAGTTGGGAGCTTTTCTTTTGAAGTTGGGAGCTTGCTTTTTCTTTTTTTTTAATTGAAAATACCCCATCTTTTTGCATTATAGGATCTTACTTCCACAACCTAAAAGCCTTGAGTAGCCACATCTCTGAATTTAATAACACATAAATATTGTTGCTAATTGTCCCATGTCATAGGCTGATATAAATACAAAGATTTCTCCCTCTCCTCTTCCTGAAGAGTAATTGTTCTGTTGTGTTTCTCAGAGAAGGAACAGGCCATAAATCGGGCTGGTATTGTTCAAGAAGATGTGCAGCCACCAGGTAAACTAAAGAAAAAACAATCCAAACGGAGTCCCCCTGGTCCCCTTGTGCTGTGTGGTTTGTGTGGGCTTTGCCATGGAGGGGCGAGAAGGTGTAGAAGCTAGATTGTGATTTTGCTACTTATTTCGTAATAGTTGCCATTTTTTTTATAGCTGTTATCTAAGACTTCATTTTCAGATTTCACTGCAGAATACTTATTGCAAGTTTGCGGGTCCCTCTGTTGCATCTGATAAATAAGTGTAAATGTAACAAGTATACAGTTAAACAGGAAGCATGGGTAGCTGTTTTGCAGAAGTATTTACCAAGTACCTATTTAAACCCTGCCCTCACAGGAAAATCACATTTACTTGTGAGCTATTTTAATTGATGTGGGATTGGGCTTTATGCAAGAGCCCAAAAAAGCTCCCTTCATGGCTGAGTAGGTCAGTCCTTTAAGATGATCCAAGCTGGCTGAGAATGAGAGGTTTCCAGCTTATTAACCAAAACTCTCATAATCTGTGGCAACATTCATTTATTTTTTAACTAGGCCAGATCTGTATCTTCCTGTTATGGGGCGATTTCTGAGCTGTTTTGATGCCCCTTGTGGCTGCCGTGTGGCTGGGTGGCTTCCCAGTCATTTCACTCCTGGGTTCCAGCAACTGGCTCTCGCTCTCAGACCCCATGGGAGTCGCACTACTCCGTGCCATGGATGTCGTTTTGTTGGTTTGAATTTGAGGGGTGCTGGGACATTTATAATATATCTTGAGGTATTCGTGTTTCTTCCTATAGGGTTGAAGGTGTGGTCTGATCCCTTCGGCAGGAAATGAGAAGGCTACCACCAGCTTCGATTGTGGAAGGAGACATCTGCATGCTTTTGACTCAGCATTGATAGAGTAAACCACCTCACTAGAGAGATGGCTGGAGGAGAAAGTGAAAGCTGTCGGTAAGAGGCCTGTAATAAAGACCGTGCACAAGGACTGACATTCCCTCAAGAATCAGAAGAATCCTGGAACATACTACACCATTAGGAAGGTTTTCATGACTCGGCTGACTTTGTTGCACACTTATATGGCCATTTGCAGGAGATTTGCTCGTCACTGAGTCTTCATCACCAGCCGAGCTGTGCTACGAATGCATAGAACTCATGGGCTTAAGGAGGTCCACGCCTCTTTGCCCCTCCAAATGAGAGATTTGAACTGCCTCCTGTGGCTATTTGAAAATGGTCAAGTTGATAAAGCTCTTTGAGGATAAGGTACTTTGTGTATTTTAAAAATACCCCATTCATCTCAACCATCTCTTGTTAAAAGATTACTCCATGTTAGAAAAGAAATAAATACAAAGTGAGTCAAACTAGACCAGTGCGCATGTGTAGAAGAATCAGTGGTGAATTAACAGAAGTGAAAATGTGTCTATTAAAATGATTTATTTTTACTTTGCAATGGTGTTTTTTTTCATAAATCTTTTTGTAAACTAAATTATACACCAAGAAGTACTGTTTGATTAGACATTTGTGAAGTGTTCACCTGTTTGTTTGCATTATAAGTGAACATTTTAAAGGTAAATAGCACATTTGAAGAGACAACATTGAATTCTCTGCAGGTACCTTCCCAGGTGCTGCAGTAATGAAAGTGAGAATTGATTCTTTTTCCTTCTTTCTTCACTTCCCTCCTTCCGTTCCTTTCCTTCTTTCCTTTTACTTTTAGTGTCCTGTCCTTGTGCCCTCGTAGCCCCTTATGAGATTGCATGCTTCTGAAGAGTCGTGGTACCTTGCATATTATTGTAGGCTCTCCTCAGAGGAGATTCTTGACGAGGTTAATTTTATGATTGTGAACTTAGCATTTTCTTAACAGACAACTGGCCCAATTATGTAATTATTGTCAAAAAGAAATAAGATTGATATGTCCAAAACCAAAATCATCATTTTTGGTAAGCATTCCCCAACACTTAATTGACTTGCAGTTAACAACTCAATAGAGGAAGTTGACTAATTAGGGGTACATTTGCTCTGTTTTCCTTGGAGGGGTCACCAAGAAGTTACAGAACTTAAAGCCAAACTTCTGCAGATGCTTGAGATTTTGTTGTGACTAAGGCAAGTGCCTGGTACCATCTGCTTTGAAAGATGTGTAAGCTAACACGACTGTGACTTCCGCAGAGGAGAGCTGTGGGGCCTTGATTGACTGTCTTTGAGGAAACAGACCTAGATTGGTTTCCTGAGTGGGATCTTTGTCCTAGGCCTGTCTCTGCCCTTAATCCACCTCTTTGCAGAAATAAAGGAGCTGTGTGTCCTGCCCAGTCATTTTGATGTTGGTAACAGAATCACTCTTCCTGCTGTCAGACGTGTAACTTCAGACTGTTATCCACACTTGACAGAAGCTGAGTTGTAAGAGATGCTGTTCATGAGGATTGACTGAGGGCCTTGCCAGTCATCTGTGAGTTCCCAGGTGTGCCCTGAGGATAATAATAGAAGCACTTGAGAGGTGTCTTAGTCAAGACCATTCAGGAAACAGAATTATAACACTGGTTAGGTTTATTGGCTTCTAACTTGTTTTCCAGGAGAGGCATAATATTTCCCAAATATATTGGATCACAGACCATTTTCCACTTTACCTTCTGGGATTTTTGACAAGCAATGTCCTTTGGGGAAATCTTCCATCAAACTAGCATTTCTTTAGCTTTTTAGCCTTGAGACACCTTTTCATTCTTAAGTTTTCAGGAACTCTAAAGTGATTATTTATGTGAATTGTTATGTCTATAGATATTTATTATATTAGAAATTAATTTTGAAAAATTCAATCATTAAAAAAATATAATAACCCATTAGGGCATATTTTTGCTTGAAAATTTTCTTAAGACAGAATTTGCAAACCTCTTAAACATCTAACAAAACAGCAGAGTTCCCACATCTGTTTCTGTACCGATCTGTTGCAGTATCACCAAGTGGTCTCTAGAATACTCTGCTCTCCTAAGGGGATGAGAGCAAAAAAGACCAAAACCTTTCTTAGTACCAAGAAGATGGTCTTGGCCATGCAGATGCTCTGAAAAGGTTCCAGAGACTCCCAGAGGTCCCTGGACCATACTTTGGAGTTCAGTTATCCCCAACACCTTGTATCTTAGGGTTTTAGTATGTCCATATTGGGGGAGGTTATAACAGGAGGGGAGAAACTGACATTTCTTTTTGTTACTTTTGAAATAAAGTTTGGGCCTTTCCTTTTCAATGCCCAGAAGACTTAGATTGACTTTTTAAAATCCCACTTGGTACTTTAATCCTGTGAACATTGAATTATGTAACTTGATTCCCTCTCTGCACTGACTGATGGGAAGCACAGCGCACTTGTGGTCCAGCTTTAACAGTAGCTACAGCTCTGTGAAGTATATTTGGGCCATTGTGTTCAATTCATCCTTCTCTTTATCCTATTGGTTTCCTTCCTCTTTTCTCACTTTAGTTTTCTGTCTTATGTTTTAGATCCCTCATTTTAAGATGAGGGAGAGCATAAGTAATATGTATTTTATCAAAAAGCCTTTATAGTTTAGTAGAGCAGATGAAGTAAATTCACAAATAAGATTAAAATAGTGCAGAATATTAAAAGTAGTTAGCATCTACTAACCCTGGACATAATGCAAACCCAGTATTGCATTGGTTCCTATTGCCAGCTATTTATGCAGCAGAAATGCGTGCCCAAGTTCACCAGCAGACATACGATAGAATGTTTATAGCAGCACTGGAGACCACCCAACCACCCACCTAGAGGACAACGAATGAATAAACGATACACTCAGGCTGGAGTCCGATGCTGCAATGAGAGTGAACAAAGCTGAATGAATGAACAAAGCCAGTGACAAGACTCAGCTGTACAGCTGGAAGCCAGGGTAGTGGCTGCTCTTAGGGGAGGGGAGTGACAGGAAGTGTCGGAGGAGGTGTTCAGGGTGTTAGGTTCTCTTGTGATCTAGGAACAGGTGCATGGTCATGTTGAGTTTCTGAATATTCATAGAGCTCTGCAAATAGTAACTTTTCTAAAAACATGTATTCAATTAAATAATTGAATCATTTATTCAATTAAAAGGTTTTAAGAAGAGGTGCAAAAATTGACTTTAGAAGTAAAAAGGTTGTGTCTAATCGTGGAATCAGAAAACTTTGTAGGGAACCAGGTTGTTCAGTGGCAAAGGGATGGCCAAGTCCTGTGGGGTTGCTGGGAAATTAGGAACACTGATATGGTCCTGTCACAATATCTAGAACATGGCAGGGGACGGATTAATGACAGCTACTATCATAGGGGCTAGCTGACATTTGAACAGATCCATTGCTCTGGTATGAGTGTGTTCCCCAAGGTTCACATGTTGGAGACTTGGTCCTCTATGAGGCAATGTGAGGTGAAGGATCCTTTAAGAAGTGGGGCCTAATGGGGGTCCCATACATCACTGGGAGCGCCATCCTCAGAAGGGGTGAAGGTGCCTCTTTGGGGCTCTAAAGGTCAGTTTGAATAGTCACCTTGATTGGATTAAGAGATGCTGATGATTAAGAGGCTTCTGGGTCTGTCAGTGAAGGTGTGTCTAGGAATGATTGGCATGTGGGATAGTGAACTGAAATGGAGACCCTCCCTAAGTGTGGGCAGCACCGTCCAATAGGATGGTGGCTTGGATGGAATGACAGTTGGAAGAACAAGGAAGCAGCTGCAGATGCAAGCTCAATTCTCCTGAACCAGTTCTTGATTGCTACTGCGATCACCTGAGGACTTCACTCTTCTACAGCAGACTCTGCCAGTGATTCTCCAGAAGCCTTTGGTCTCAGACTGGGGTAGCACTGTCCATCCTTCTTGTTCTGGGGCTTCAGCCTCTTGGGCTACGTAGCTACTGGTTCCTCCAGCTGTCCAGCCTGCAGATGGCCACTGTGGACTATCCAGCTTCTGGTCAAATAAGCCAACCTAATAAGTCCTCTTTTTAGAATCATAGCAACTGTTGATTCTGTTCCTGCAGAGAACCCTAATGCAGGGACCCTTGCTGAGAGCCATAGCCAAGTAGGAATGACGCATGGCAATTTCCTTGTCAGCCTACCCAATGTTGCTTAGAGGGAGGACTCTCCATTGTGGAAATGGGCTTGCCTTGGACCCAGGTCATTTGCAGTGACATTGCATGAATGTTTGAGAAAGGTGACCCTGCTCAAGGACCAGGGTGGATCCAGGTTTAGGGTGGATCCTGCTGGATTAGGGTGGATCCAGGTTTAGGGTGGATCCTGCTGGGAATAGGGCGTATCCTGCTGCCTCAGGTGCCCGCTCCTTGAGTTTCCTTTGAGTTCAGAACAAGGGATTCTGAGGACTTATTAGGTTGGCTTTTGGTATGCAGAGCCCGGTGGAGGGTGTGAATTTTCCCAGAACGTGTGAGTAGAGTGCCGGTGAGAGTTCAGGAATAAAGAGTTGCTGTTTGAATCTACAAGGCTTGTGTGGTGGCTCGGTTATTTTGTGCCTAGCCAGACTGCGGCAGACCCTGAGCTCCAAGGGAGCAATAGGAGTGAGCCTGACCCTGACTCGCTCTCAGGCTTCCTGTTTTACAGTATGTACTCCAGCCATGATGCTGTTAGGCCCTCCCCAGAGGCCCTTCAGCCTCTAAAACTGAGCTAATAAACCTCTTTGTAAAGTTACCCTGCCTCAGATACTTGGATATAGTACAGAAAAACAGATTCATGTAGCCATGAGAAGGTCCTGGGTCTCTGACGTGCAGTGAGAAGACTGTAGAGTCTAAAAGTCACGCACACGTTTGAATGATGGTTTGCTTTAGGTGGAGATTTTTATGAGGTGAGCACTATATAGTGCCTCAGCTGTTACCTTGCACCTGGTATGGTCTTGTCATGTAGTAGTGCAAGGCCTGAGTTAAAAAGTAAAGGACCAGGTATTGTTAAGTTCCTCTGCTACCCCCAAAACCTGAAATTCCTGTAGCTGTTAGGACAATACCCGGAACTGCCCAGTAAATATTCCCCCTGACCCTTTGGTTGTTTAATAACCTAGGACCCTGTGTAGCCTGGCACGTAGGCATTCAGGGCCCAAAACCAACCAGTTTGAATGTGTACCCCGCTTAGGAGTGACCAACCACCCCTGCCCAACCTGTTCCCGCCAATGAATGTACTAATCATGTCTAAGAATTGTTGTTTGATTTTCCGGTGGTGTATGATGATTTGTTAAAGGAGACTGTGATGTATGCAAAGCACCCGCCCTCCCCAAAAAGTGTACTTAAACACTGCTCAAGCCCTGCCCGGGGCTCTTTGCTGCTCTCCCTTCTTGAGTGAGCACGGAGCCCCAGCGCGCTGGATTGGATCCTCAATAAACCCCTTTTGCTATTGCATGAGTTGGTCACTTGGTGGTCTCTTCCTCCGACGTTCGCCAGACCCTTACAGTAGGCACTCAGTAATGGTGGTTTGCATGATCAGCTGAAAGAATGAGTGAGTGAATGAAAGCATGGCAGGTAGGACCACGTGGTGGACACCTTTACACATCAAAATGATGGCTTTGACTTAATTTAAGAGAAATGAAGTATTTTAAGTAAGAATTAAAAAAAAAAAAAACAACACTTCAAAACATAGCCCAGGGCTCTCCCCACAGCTGTTGTAATGAGCTGGTAGCCAGAGCAGGTTGGAGATGTGCTCCACATGAGGTAAGTACAGAAATGAAGACACACTTAGAAACTTTTGAATCTAGTAAAAACTTGGGCTTGCATTTTGTGTTTTTCTGTGTTTTCAAATTTCCAGTACAATTAAATTTTGTTACATTTTATAGTAGTCCATGACAGACTTAAAACACAAAACCGGGCTTTGGCCCATGCAGTTTGAGAGTGCTGAGCACAAGGCTGGATCTATGAGGTGTTCCTGGGCATTCACCATTGGGGCTTGGATGTCCTGAGAGCTCACACTCTGGAAGAGTGCCCTGTGCCCGGAGGCAGTTTGAAGCATCAGCAAACAAAAACTTATTTCTGAAGTCTCAACAGGACTCCACCACGGACGGGCAATTTCACTCTCATGAACTTGGCTCACACTGCAGAGGCAGCGATTCTGCCTGTTGGTACTGTGTGCAGCTCATTGGCACTGAGGACAGTAGGCAGAGCACCTGGGTACGCTGTGTGCTCATCTACCTTCTGGGCACCTGCAGGCAGGCATGATCCCTGCACCTCTCAGGAGCAGGGATCTCAGCCAGGAGAGGGCAGCTGGGTCACCCTTCCCAGGATCTCCCAACTGATTGACAGCAGCAGAGTGCCCCTCCCCCTTCCACTTAGACTCAGCTGTGTGGTCTTCCCCCCACTGTATGGTCTGGGCACATTAAAGAGAAATGAGGACTCACTGCTTCTCACCAGACTTGGGGGTCCTCAATACAGAAACTCCAAAGCAGTCTCTTCCTGTGGGTCTCTCTGTCAATACACATGACCAAAATAAGATACATACATATATATATATATTTTTTTTTTAAAGGAACACATTTCCCAGACTCTCTTAGTTACAAGCGACAGAAAACCAAATCCCAAATAGTGGTGCTAAGGGAGAATTTACTTGTATAATTGAAAACTCCAGTCACTACCAACTTTTTATTGTCACAATCATTTATGAATGTAAAAAGTAGTTTCACTGGTATCAATAATTTAAAAATATATTTTCAAACTTCCTCTTTTAGGACTGGTTTCACAAATTGAGTATCTTAGGTACATTTTTAAAAAGTATATTTTTAAAAATGTACATTTTTAAAGGTGCATTAGGTACATTTAGGTACATTTTTAAGATGTACAAAAATGTTTATAGAATAACAAAAATGTGGAAATAATTGAAGTAGAGAACAATGTAAATTTGATAGTCTATGAGACAGTCCTTTTAAATTGTATTTCAATTTTACATATATGTTCTGTTTCTTATATTTTTAGGTGAATATGTATTATTTATAAGATATACATATAGCTCTTCTTATATGCTGACATGGGAGCGTGTGGGCTTGGAAGGATCTGAAAACATTACCAATCACCAGTGAATTAACAAGAACTCCTTTATTTATTAAGCATTCATCACGTACCTAAAAAGCAAGGGCTGGAGTTGTGGCTCAGTGGTAGAGCACTGGCCTGGCATGCTTGGGGCACTGGAGTCAATCCTCAGCTCCACGTGAAAAAGAAATAAAGTTATTTAGATTTTAAAAAAGCAACAAAAATAATTTATATCCAGAGGCTTCAAGAAAAAGTCATGCTGTATATGAGGGAGGTTCCCCTTTTTCCCTGTCCCAGTAGCCATCTGCAACTCTCTGCCTGACATCTTGTCCCCTCTGTCATGATGTCACCTTCTCCTATAGTCTAGCCCCACTTGTGTTTCTTGTCTCATTCTGTCTCTCTGCTATGGGTGCAGCTGACTTCATCCCCTATACCAGGAGTAGGCATGTAGTCCAAGGTTCGCCAGTCAGAACACCAGGCATACTCCCGACCACGGGGATTGGATCCAGGATGAGTACAGGTTAAATATACCTGTCCATTTGTGTGGTCAGATTAGAGAAGGGCCTCTTGTTTATCAGATTTGGAGCTACTGGCAGCCATCTCGACACCATGAGGCCAGAGTCAGTCTGAGACTAAAGGTAGAAAGGATCAACAGGAGACAGAAGCCGGGTCCTGACAATGTTGTTCAAATCTCCTGGATTCACTTGTATCTGAAGCAAGAATATCTCTGGATTAATAAATAAAATGAAATTCCTTTTATACCAATTTTTTAAATTACAACAGTACAGTCTTAACATGGCATCTCAATTTTGTATTTTACTTTAATCATTTTTCTGAAATGTATTCCACGTGTTATTTCCACTTTAAATAAAAGACGTTAGGGGCTGGAGTTGTAGCCCAGCAGTGGAGCATTTGCCTTGCACATGTGAGGTACTGGGTTCGATCCTCAGCACCACATAAAAAGAAATAAATAAAATAAAGATATTGTGTCCATCTACAACTAAAAAAAAAAAAAAAAATCAGAAAAAAAAAAAGATGTTAAACATGGTTCAGCCTTCTTATGACTTGGGCTTATTGTTATTGTACCTCTGTGCCTCAGGGGCTGTAGGGGTGGGTCACTTACCAGTTCCTTCCCTGATGGGAGACACTGTGCTGTGAGATTTCTGGCTTTTCTGGTTTCTTATCTGTGCCCTGCCTCCCAACTGCAGGGGGCAGGTTCTAGCTTACTATCTGATTTGGGACTTCTGGTCCACAGTGAGCCTGGAAAGCAGTTAGCCAAACACTAGAACCTGGCATCAAATGAAAGTGCAGGCCTTTCACGTGGGTTTAGAGGCTGTGGTATGGATAAATAGCAATGGCTTTGTGACATTTTGGCTCCCCCCGGGGTATTTTTTGGTATTTTCTTTCCCTTTCTACATTGTTCTGGATAGATGAGGTTTCCTAACGTTTCTGATAGTTGAGGGGTTTTTTTGTTTTGTTTTGTTTTTTTGGTACTGTAACAAGATTTTCACACAAAGATTGTGCAGCATGAGCAAAAGGACTCAAAAGAGGTGGAGTTGAAATGTTTTGTAATTTAGCAGAGTTATTTAGTTTTCTTCAAAGAAGGACCAGTAACCCCCAGCAGTACTCTGAACCTCAGGTTGATCTTTAGTTTATTTTCTTCTTTTCTAAAAAAGCCCTTTTATTTCTCAACCTCTAATAGCATACGCGGTCTTGCACAGGATGGGTGGAGGTGTTGCTTGTACTAGCGGGAGCAGCTTAGTTAAGGCAGATGTGGAATCAATTTGGGGAAATGCGAGTCGTCAGCTTCTGTACTTTTCTGCTAAGTACATTCGCCCTGGAATACATCGGGGCCATTAAGCCTCATGAAGGCGATGCTGGAATATTGGGTAAACACGTGGAAGGGGCACGCGGCTGGCTGCCTTTGCTGTATTGAGGGAAAGCCCAAGGGTGCCCTCCCTCGGAAAGGCTCAAGTGAAGACAACTATGTTTAGGAAAAAAACTAACCACTGTCTGGTTTTGAAGTTACTGGGGAAATGGCAGCTCTGGTGATTTATCACGCGAAATAAGCAAAATCGACTTTCTGAAATGGCTATTTTTTTCGTTTGTTTGTTTTTCCTCTCTCTCACTGTGGACTCACATGACCAGACATAAAATGCCCAAGCACAAAACCACGTATTGTTTTTGTTTTTGTTTTTTTGTTTTTTTTACATTCAAGAGAGTGGCACTTGGGTTTTGAAAGTAAGGTCTGTGGCTTTGGGGAACACGTTAGACAGGGCCTGAGAATCCCCAAAGGGTCGTCCCTGTTTGTTCTCTGGCTGAACGTTAACTCCTCGGTCATTTCTGGATCTCCATTAATTCTGCACCAGCTCTTGCCAGCACATTCTGTGACAATGTGAGTAATTGCAGGGAGTGAGTGTCAGAGGTCTCAGTGCAGCGAGTCCCCAGGGCCCTGCCCTCCTGGATGCATTTCCAGCAAAGGAACAGGAAGACAAACGAGAACAGAGCTTCTCTAGTGCCCAGCATGACTACAAAACATGGTAGGTGTCCTGGGCTGCATTGTGTCCCTTTAGAATAAGCACGTTGAGGTCGTAACCCCAGAACTTCAGAATGTGACTGTATTTAAAGGCAGGATCTTTAAAAAGTTAATTAAGATAAAGCAAGGTTCGAATCCAAGAGAACTGTTACCATTACAGGAAGAGGAACCGCAGGGCACAGACACATGGAGGGGCGACCTTGTAAACACTCAGGAGGAGGCAACCTCAGGAGAAACAGCCTGCTGACTCCTTGATCCTGAACTTCTGGCCTCCAGAATTGTGAGAATATATATAATAAATATCTGCTGCTGTGATCCTTTGTCACTGCAGCCCCAGAAAACCAATCAGCAGGTGCACAGTAATGTCAGCCAGTAATAAAGTCACAACCCAAGGTGGTCATGCTGTCTTCTAGGAGATGAGCCAGAAAACCTTAAAAAAAAAAAAACAAAAAAACGGAGGGAAGTGATTCTCTTAAGCCAGTAAGATCAAGGGAAGCCATTTGTGAAGGATAAATTTAAAAGAAGTGTGGAAATAACCGCGGTGTCTAGAGAGGTGAAGAGAAGGGGTGTCAGGGATTTCAGGTGGGCAGAGGGCTGGAGAGCACAGGGCAGCTGGAATGGGACTTCAACAGGCTCGAGTGAATTGGCTAAAACACTGTGTCAGATTTAAGCTGTTAAATTTGCAGAAATCTGTCACACAGCACGGGTACCTGAGAGAACCCCTCCAGTCTCTTCTTCACACAGTAGTCAGAGTGGTTATCTTGGGGCACAAGGTAAATCATGTCCCTCTTCTTCTCCAAACACTCAATGTCCCCCATTACTCTTGCAATAAAAGCCAAACGTCCTGGACATCTCTGCGATTCTGGCCTGTGCCTTCGGCTTCTGCCCAGTGGATTCCTGACCATTCTGGGAAGACACCAGGCAGGCTCCTGTTGCACCGGAGGGAGTTTGTTCTATCTGGAATCCTCTCCAGCTGGATTTTCCCATGGCTCATTTCACTATCTCCTTCAAATCGTTCCTCAGTCACCAAATTTAAATGCAATGTCCTTGACTCTGAAAGACTACTTTTCATTCCCTTCCCCTCTTCTGGCTCTGTATAGTTTACATATTTATCGTTACTATCATCCTGTAACACTGTGCAATGCACTTATGTATGTTACACATTTTTCCTCCTGTTAGAGTGTACACTCGACAAGTTCAAGGACCTCCTTCTCTTCTGTCCGCTCATGTATCCAAGCACCTAGAAGAGTACCTAGCAACCAACGTTTGCTAAACTAATGGATGGATAGTCATTGTGACTTTGTATGGTGACACGCGCTCTATTTAGTCTCTGTGGAATACGTGTTGATGTCCTGCCCACTTCCCCTTCACCCATCCTGGAGGTCATTTATTGATAGTTCCTCACAAGCAGATGTGTCCTGGGTCTTTGACTGTGCATACCTGGGGTAGGTCTGAAATATGGGAGAGTCAGCTCAAGGGGCAGCCTTCAGCTGGCTGGGACTGGAGGTGGAGAAGCACTCCCGCGTCCCTGCCCCAGCGGTCACAGCAGTAGGCCATGCACCAGTACTCCTGAACTGGCTCACTCATCCCTGTCTCTTCTTATCTCACCTTCCAAGTAAATGACACATACTAAATCCTTGTTTTGGGGTGTGATTCAGCCTAAAGGAACCTTGACTAAGTTAGATTCCCTTCTGAAGCATTCAGATTGCAAGTCACATTCTTAAAAATAGGCTTCAGGTTTGATCAGCAGATGCAACCTCAACTATTTATCTCTGAGGAAGCTTATGGAATTCACCCTGTGTTAGTCAGGGCTCTCTAGAGCACAGAATCAACAGGAGATATGATTATAAAAAGGAGGATTTTTTGATTGGCATACACACTAGAAGCTGGATAGTCCACAGTGGCCATCTGCAGGCTGGAGAGCTGGAGGAACCAGTGCTGACACCTCAGAACAAGAGGGATCAACGGTGCTACTCCCATCTGAGACCGAAGGCTTCTAGAAATTCTCTGGAGAATCACTGGCAGAGTCCTCTTTGGAAGAGTGAAGGAGTGAGAGTCTAATGTCCTCAGGTGATCGCAGCAGCAATCAAGAACTGGTTCAAGAAGAATTGAGCTTGCATCTGCAGCTGCTTCCTTGTTCTTCCAACTCTCATTCCATCCACGCCTCCATCCTATTGGACAGTGCTGCTCACACTTAGGGAGGGTCTCCACTCCGGTTTGCTGTCCCACATGCCACCCTCAATAACACACCCAGAAGCCTCTTAATCATCAGCATTTCTTAATCCAATCAAGGTGACAATTCAAATTAACCGTTATATACCCCTTAAGAATTTTAGAACCCGAGGGACGGTAGAAATCTTTTAGCCCAGTAGATCCCAAGACTTCTTGGAGTGGGCTAGGGATAGTGCTCCCTCGAGGTAAGGATGGAGGGCAGAGGACTGTTCTCAACATTCTGATAGCCCGAGAGAATTCATCCATTTATCTATGTCAGAGCCAAGTGGGCTGAACGTTAACGCTCTCTGTTGGGGCTGGAGCCTTGTCTCCCTATGGCTTGCTGTTCTGATTAAAAGTTATTACAGTTATGGATGTGTGATTAATTTTTATAAAGAAGGGAGATAATTAATCAAAGTGTTGGTGTTTGCAGGATCTCTCTAGCAGAGGCTTTTAGTACAAGCACGTTTAGAAACCACCCATCTAATCCAATCCCTTCATTCTGCCCAGGAGGCCTGAGGCTGGGGAAGGTGGAGGGACTAGGCTGAAGGTGCTCTGTCAGGGTGCAGGGCTGGGACCAGCACTTGGGCCCGAGACTCCCAAGTCCACGTTCTTCTTGCTTTACACCAGAAGGGAATGATATGCCTTGGAGGAATCTGGAGTTGTTGTGTCATCTGGAGAATATTTCGGTAGAGCCAAGTTTTTCCTTGAAAAGCACAGTGAGCGGATTTTACCCATTAGGAGATGAATTAGCTGCAGTGCAAAAAATGCTGAGTATTTCCAACATCAAATGAGTTTCTCCGTGGGAAACGGCTGCATGGCATATGAAGAACAGCATAAGGACACATTCAGTCGCTCCGGAAGCAGTGTGGCATAATCACACGCCTAGCACGGTGCCTGGCATGTGGTCGGCCCTCAGGGCCCAGCTCTCCTACCTAGGACAAGTCACATGGTCTCCCGGCCCCCTTCCTCCTGGTGCCTGACATGTAAGGATGTGAAGCTCACAGTCTGCAGGGGAGACTTCGAGTCTGGCTTTAAGGCTCAACTTTGCTGTGGGATCCTGGGTAAGTCACTCCTTCGCCTGAGCCTCAGCCTTCACCTTTGTAAACGGAGAATTGCTTACAAGTCTCTAAAGTCCCTTTTAACTCAAAAATCCCAAGTTTCACAGCCTCGACGTTCTCCGGTATCCTTTCCAAAGCTTTGAGGAGGGGAGACAAGACAGGGGCTGACCAAGAGGCTTGCAGATCTGAATTCAAATCATGAACCCACACCACTTAGGAACTTGTGGGAAACTCGAGCCTCAAGTGTGCAACTTCTCGGAGCCTCAAATAATGTAGCAGAATGTGGCCTCCAGTGCTCTCCCAGCCATGGCTACAGGCAAGGAGCTCAGGTGTCTCTTTATGTCCACAATCTCTGTCTCAGACATGTGCAAAATTCAGTGTGTAGGGGGGCCCACAAGGGCTAGGAAAACTCACGCTAAGGTCAGTGATCGTGTGTGGAAAGATGGGCTGGGCCACCAGGCCCGAGTGTTGGGGAGTGTGGCCCCACACTGGACCTCAGCCCCAGCCTGGCCATCAGTGTCACTGCCCTGGAGCTTCTGCAGCTGACTGGGGGAGCCACCTGCCCCAGGTCCCGCTGCCACAGAAGGCAGCACAAAGGGGCATTCTCTTTATTTCGGGGTGCCCCTGTCTCTGGCGTTGAGGCCCAGGGATTTCTCAGCTCTCATGGTACCCAAGAAAGGGAGGCAGAGCGGAGACCGTCAGTCTGGGCCACCTCTTCCTGAGACACTGAAGACCAGAGGGCACAGCGGGAGTCCTCACTCTGAGTTGTGGAGGGACAAGGACAACCGGGTGGGACCCATGGAAAGGTGCAGGAGGCTCCGAGTTTTCCCAGAAATATCTGGGAACAACCCACTAAGCATTGAACTTCCTACAGTCAGGGAGGGAGGGTTTGGCGCCAAAGAAAATAAAATGAGCAAATCTCAAGTGAGCAGCTCAGAGAAGAGCAATGTGTGTCCAACAGACAAAAAGAGGTGAGGGCGACCACGGCACAACACATTCTGAGTCCTGTTTGCTTTCCACCAAACGTGACCCCTGGGCATTCACCCTCCTGGTGCCATCGCAGGTCCGGGAAGCTGAGCGGGAACTTGCTCTACAGACGTAAGAGAAATTGGGAGCGGGAGTGTTGCTGAAGCTGGTACCCATGGAGCCAGGTTCTGAGCTTCCTTTCTGAAGGGAGGAGGCTGCCTTAGGGCCTTAGTTGTGCCCACTCTAGAAGTTTCAGCAGGACCCATGTCACCGCACTTTCCTGGCTTTCTCAAGGAAGATGCACCAAGGGCAGCCCAGGAACGCTAGCTACAGAATGAAAGCTTCTGTGAATCTTGCACTAAATCCATATTTCATTCTTGATCGTGTGTGTGTGTGTGTGTTAGTAAAATAATCCAACCACTTGTTTTCAGCAGAGCTTTTGGAAACTTTATGTCCAAATGATCAGGCACCTTGGTTAGTCAGGGATACTCTAGGGAAAAGGTCACACCCCAGTGCAGTCACTTGCAAAATTTCCCTCTCAGACTTGTTTTTGGAGTCAAAGGCAGTTTGGGGAAATTTCCTCAATGGTCTTTTCGTGTTGAAGTAGAGCTCAGGAAATTGTTCTGAGTCATTCAGAACAAAGACATGGGGGTAAGGTGCGCTCTCTGGCTGCTTAAAAGCAGGCAGAATTCCCCTGCCTGGGGTAGGTGGAAGGAATGGAAGAATCAGAACATTGCCATTTTGCAACTCCTAGAAACAATGGATTTGGACAGCGATCACCAAAGAAGAACAGGTGAGAGGCTGATGAGCAACTTGACCACAGAGGGATCAGCCTGTGCCACTCTTCAAACCAGCGATCAATCTTAATGTCATTAAAAGTAGGATGTGTGCTTCTCTTAATGTCATGCATAAGCAGCGCAGGCTCACCAGGAACTATTCTTGCCTTCAATGCCAGTCATACTCCTGGAGCTGACTTCCACTTACAGTGAATAGGGAGGGACTGTGTACAGGAAAATGACATGTGAATGGACAAAGGCAGAGTATGGGTAATTCACAGGATGACGGCAGGTTTATACAAATCAGTTCTGTGAAATAGTGTGGGGTCTTCAAGATCAAGAGAATGAAGAGACTCAACAACCAAATGGAACACAAACCAAGTGCAAATAGAAAAAAAGGACACTTTTGAGACAATTGGGGAAATTTGCTTATAAACGAAATATAAGACAATGTCAGAGAATCACCAAATTTATCAGATGCATCATGACTGTTGTTTTGTGAAAATAATGTTGACATGTAGTGATGGTATGACCTGGTGTCTGGGCTTTGCCTTAGATAAGCCAGAGGATCCAAGATGGCAGTCTAGAGGGAATCTTGTTTCTCCAGGACTCAGGATTCAAGCAGAGGAAATACTGTTTTTCTGTTAGGAAACCATCACTGCCCCCTGGTCCTCTGCTGTTCGCCTTCCATTCACCCACCACGATTGCCCACCATTTGCCCATTTGCCTGCCTTTTGCTTGCTCTTTGCCCTCTGCCCAACATTCAACTACAGATCACCTGCCTTTTGCCTGCAGATCACCCGCTGTTCACTGCTGCCTGGAAGTCCACTGTCAGGGTCGGGTGCTGGAAGCCTTCAGAGACACTATCAGACCACAAGGTGCAACTGTATTGCCTCAGATCTATACCACTAGATGCAAAGACACACAACATGAAAAAAAAAAAAAAAAAGAAAAGAAAAAGGGAACAATGTGCCACAAACAAACCAAGTTGTTCCAACACAGAATCCATAGACAACAAAGTAGAGAAAATGTCAGAGAAGGAGTTTAGAAGGTACATACTTAGACTGACTCATTGTCGAAATAAAGGATGGTATCAGAGAGAAAATATGGGAACTGAAAGGTCATGTCAATAAAGAGGCAGAAATTATAAAAAGGAATCAAGCAGAAACCCTTGAAATGAAACAATAAATCAAATTAAAAATGTAATGGGAAGTATCACCAACAGACTAGACCACGTGGAAGACAGACCCTCAGGCAATGAAGACAAAATGTATACTCCTGAAAATAAAATTGACCACAGAGAGAAGATGGTAAAAACCATGAAAGGAACTTCCAAGAATTATGGGAAAACATGAAAAGACCGAACTTAAAATTTATCAGGATAGATGAAGGCATGGTGATACAAACCAAAGGAATGCACAATCTTTTCAATGATATAATATCAGAAAATTGCCCAGATCTAAAGAATGAAATGGAAAATCAACTATAAGAGGTTTACAGAATCCCAAATGTACAAAATTATAGCAGACACACACCAAGGCACATTATAATGAGAATTACTAACATGCAGAATCAAAAAAAATCAAAGAGAAAAAAATCAAATTATGTAGAGGGGAAAACCAGTTCGGACCTCAGAGGTTTTCTCGACCCATACCTTCAACACCAGGAGGTCACGGAATAACATGACTCTGAAAGAAAATGGATGCCAACCAAGAACTTTATATCCTGCAAAACTAAGCTTCAGATCTGATGACAAAATAAAAACCTTCCATGATAAACAAAATTAAAGGAATTCACAACTGGAAAGCCTGCACTACAGAACATTCTCAGAAAAATATTTCATGAGGGTGAAATGAAGAAAAAAAAATGAAAACCAGCAAAGAGAAGAAAAGGAAAAGGAAAAGTCAATAAAAAGAGAAACTAAGTTAAAAAAAAAAACAAAAAATAAACCACCAATGGCTGGGAATACAAATCATATCTCAATAATAACCCTGAATGTTAATGGCCTAAACTCATAGACCATTCACTGGCAGATTGGATGAAAAAAAAAAAAAGAAAGAAAGAAAGAAAGAAAAAGAAAAAGAAAGACCCAACAGTATGCTGTCTTCAAGAGACTTACTCCTAGGAAAAAATATCCACAGATTGAAGGTGAAAAAAACGTACTGCATAAACAAGCAGGTGTTTCCATCTTTGTATCAGATAAAGTGGACTTCAAGCCAAAGTTAGTCAGAAGAGATAAAGAAGGATATTTCATAATGCTTAAGGGAATCATACATCAACAAGACATAGCAATTGTAAATATTTATTCCCCCCCAAATGGAACATCTATGCATATCAAACAAACCCTTCTCAGTTTCAAATAGACCACACCATAATAATAATGGATGACTTTAACTCACCTCTTTCACCACAGGATAGATCTTCCAAACAAAAACTAAACAAACTATAGAACTAAATAATACAATCAATAATTTAAACTTAATGGACATATATAGAGTATTTCATCCTTCAACGAGCAAATACACTTTCTTCTCAGCAGCATGTGGATCCTTCTCTAAAACAGACCATATGTTATGCCACAAAGGAACTCTCAGCAAATACAAAAAAATAGAAATACTACCCTGCATTCTATCGGATCATAATGGAATGAAACAAGAAATCAACAATAAAATAAAAAATAGAAACTACTCTAACACATGGAGACTAAATAACATGCTATTGAATGATGAATGGACAGCAGAAGAAATCAGGGCAAAAATAAAAAAAAAATCTTAGAGATAAATGAGAACACTGGTACAACATATCAAAATCTCTGGGATACTATGACGGCAGTGCTTAGAGGAAAGTTCATTGCATCAGGATCATTAGTTAAAAGAATAAAAAGTCAACAAATAAATGAACTAACATTGTAGTGGCACCCTCTCCTCCACCAAAAGCCTTAACTGGGCTTCTCCAGAAATCTTCACCATGGCTGACTTTAGGACTATGAGCAAAAGAGTCTCTACAAAAGAGTTCAATGTAGATAAACTTCCTATTTTAATGTTGCCCTATTTGACTTGGCCAATGGCCAGGAGGAAATCAGCACTCCTGGTGCTGGACACCCCCTTACTAGTTTTTCACAACCATGTATCCAGTATAGTAGTTTGTAGAAATGTGTAAACAAGGCCTCTGACCTTGAGCTGGGGCTTCACAGAGATGTCTACATTTCTAAGATAAAGAAGCTACCAATTGGGCTGGGGATGTGGCTCAAGCGGTAGGGCGCTCGACTGGCATGTGTGAGGCCTGGGTTCGATCCTCAGCACCACATACAAATAAAGATGTTGTGTCCGCCGAAAACTGAAAAATAAATATTAAAAAAAAAAAAAAAGAAGCTACCAATTGGGCTCCATAGTAACATCTGGCAGGGGAGGAAAGAAAGGGGAGAAGAAGCTCTCCCCTTCTTAGGTTTTGTCCTTGAAGGGTTAACTTGCCCAGAACAGTGAAAGAAAAAGCTGCTTTTATGTGAACTTCTGCAGACTGTGAACTTCTGAGCCCTTCTCCTTACATGCTGGGTATAAAATTCTGAAACTCCCTGAACTTGGGGTTCAGGGGATTGATTGATTACAGCAAAAGCTGTGCTCTCTGAACCTGGCTGCAGCCAAATAAAGCCATTTCCTGCTATCTTCGGTGCCTTGTCTCATCTGTCCCTACAACATGGCATCTCAAAGTCCTCGAAAAAGAAGAAAAAACCAACACCAAAAGCAGTAGGAGACAGGACATAGTCAAAATCAAAGCTAAAATCAATGAAATTGAAACAAAAGAAATAATTCAAAAAGTGGACAAAATGAAAAGAGATGGTTTCTTTAAAAACTAAAATTGTTTTTTTAAAAAACTAAATAAAATTGATAAACCCTTATCTAGAATAATGAAGAGAAAGAGAGCAAAAATTCAAATTACTAAAATTAGTGATGAAAAAGGAAACAACATGATAGACACTACTGAAATACAGAAGATAATTAGAAATCTTTGAAACTTTGTACAGCATTCCGGGTGCTTCCCACAGTCAGGGGAATGGAGCCACAGGACACAATCGGGCCAGTGGTCTATGCGCAGAAATGTCACATGTCACCTACCAGCTCAAGGAGTTAGAGCCAGCGTGCCTCTCCATCCCTCTGTTCCTTTCACATGGTGGCCTCAGAGCCCAGTTTCAGGGTAGCACAGCTCCAGGATGCTCAGATGCTCTCGGCTCCCGGTATACTTAACAGAAGGGAGAAGAAAACCTTTAATGGGGTAGGCCTGGGAGATTCATGGAGGTCTGTGCTCCGTCATGTCCCAGCCCGCCCCAAGCCATGCAGAAATGACCTGGGCCTGGAGATGCCCTTGGCAGTGGTGGAAGAGGCCCTGCTGGATCTGGAAATAACTTAGGAATGATTTAAAAGTAAGAGACAATCACCACTCCACACTCCCGCTCCCTGGGCACACTTGGGAGATGAGAATCCTGGTTTCAATCCTTGTTTCCTGAGGGTCCCGCTGTGCCACCTAATGTGCGGGTCTCAGGGAAGAAGCGGAAGGAGCAGGGAGCAGGGAAACCAGCAGGAGGTACAGCCCAGGCTGAGAACCAGGGCCTGGAGCCAGGAGAGTGGGGGCTGGGCCAGGTTTGCAGCCTCCTCAGCTGGGAAAGGTGCTTTTTAGGAACAGTGCAGTTCTGCACTGAGCGCGCTCACTTAGGAGCTCTGCTGTGGAGGTAACCAGTACACTCTTTGATGATCTGTTTGCACTGAGAATATCAAAGGGTAAGGAGGGTCCTTTTCTGAAATTTAAATGAAAGGCTTTACATCTGGCTGGTGTTTTAAATGAAAGCCTGGAACATCCTCAAAGGGGCAGAAAGGAAGCAGAAGGCCAGACCTGTGGGCTGGACCTGAGGGGGCATGCGCTGGGGCCTGTCCCAGGGGAGTCACCTGTTGAGAGCCACAGCCGAAGGGGCCCCAGCAAACTTCCAGCTGCCAGCAAACTTCCAGCTGCCAGCTGATGATTGGCTCGGAGTGGCCCTAGCAACTTCTAGCTGCCAACTGATTGGCTCCTCTGCGGTGATGCTCATTGGGCTGTTTCCCCGCCCTTTCAGACCACGGAGCTGCTCATTGGGGGACTTTTTTTGGCTCCACCCATGCGACCCAGCCAATCGGCCTCAAGAGCAGGAGGACTGTGGGAGGTGGAGAGGCTTGTGGGAAGCCGGTGGTGGCAGTTGGGCTCTGAAGGTTTTTCCTGAGGAGCTGTTTTGTTTGGTGTGTGTGGTTCTAAAAATAAAGTTTCTTTCTTTTTTCTTTTAAAAGAATCACAATTTCTTTTTTTTTTAAATTTTATTTTATTTTAGTTATCGGCGGACACAACATCTTTGATTGTATGTGGTGCTGAGGATCGAACCCCGGGCCGCACGCATGCCAGGCGAGTGCACTACCGCTTGAGCCACATCCCCGGCCCAAGTTTCTTTCTTTTGACAAGTGGCTCCTGAATTGTGCCCAGCCAGACTGCGGCAGTCACCACACCCTGGGCCCTGTGGAATGCGGAGGGACAGTTGGTACCAGGTCAGGTTGGAATCTGGGATATCCAGGGGTCAGAGTGGGGCTTCTGGCACTCGAAGCCCAACACAGGGAGAGATCAGTCCTGAGACACAGTCAGGAGAGGACCTCCCATCTGTGTCCCCTTGGCCTGACCACTGTGGATGAGGTTCTGGGTGGGGGATTTCCAGGACTCCAGCATGGCTGGGCATGACTGAGGGGGCAGAAGTAAGATGAGACTGAGGAAAGGAACCAAGAGAGGACAAGTTTTAAGTGATGGGAGCCAGACACGGTGTTTTCCCAGGAAGCTGCATGCTGAGCCGGCAGAAGGGCTGACCTTAGAACTGGCCCAATGTCCTTGGCCTCACACGGCCATTGGAATCGCCATCCTCCACCCGCTGCCATGGGAAAACTTGGGAAGCTTTAAAAATGTCAACGCCTGAGCCACACCCACAACACTGTCATCACAATCCCAGGGGGTCCTAAGTTCTCTGGTGACCTTAATGTGTGACCACAGCTGGACACTACTCCATGAAAACAGTGCTTCTCCTCCAAGTGCAACTCCCCACCGGCGGCATCGATATTATCTGACTGCAGCTGTGTTAGGGACTCAATATTCGTGTCTCCCCAAACTGTGATGGTGTCGGGAGAGGGGGTCTTTGGGAGGAGATTAGTCATGTGGTTGTGACTGGATCAGTGCCCTTGTGAAAGAGACTGGAAAGACATCTGGAAACCAGGAAGGGGACCCTCACCCTATAACAGCACCAGATCTCAAACCTCATCTCCAGAACTGAGAAATCAATGTCTAAGCTTCCAGCCCATATAGTATCCTGTTGGAGCAGCCTGAAAACATTCAGACAGGAAGGGAACCGGAGGGAGGCACATCTTCTCACATTAGCCACTGTTATGGTGTAGATGTGGTGTCCCCTAAAAGCTCACAGATGAGACAATGCAAGAAGTTTGGAGGAGAAATGATTGGGTGATAGCCTTAACCTAATCAATGAAATAATCCCTGATGGGATTAACTGAGTGTTAACAGGAGGCAGGTGGAGTGGCTGGGGGAGGTGGTTCATTGGGGACGTGGCTATGGGTATATATTTGTACCTGGAGAGTGGAGTCTCTCTCTCTGCCTTCTGATCATCATGTGAGCTGCTTCCTCCACCGCACTCTTCCACCATGATGTCCTGCCTCACCTCAAGCCCTAAGAAATGGAGTTGGCCTTCTATAGACTAAGACTTCTGAAACCGTGAGCCCTCAAATAAACTTTTCCTCCTCAATAATTGGCTGGTTAGATCCTTTTAGTTACAGCAATGAAGAAGCTGATTAAAACAGCCACTGTGACAGCCACTTTAATGGCAAACTCCTATGTTAATGCGCCTTTAAAGGTTCTTCTCTTTTATTTCTGCTAAAACTTTTTGGAGAAACTTATAAAAAATCTGTCATGACTGCTGAGATCACTGAGCCACACTATTTTAATATCAAACTGAGCATGGTCAGAAGTATTCATGTCTGCCACCTTTGTGACCCTGAATTGAGTGCCATTTCTAAGGGTTGGTGTTTGCCATTTGAACCTTTACCAGGTCTTCTATGAACTGGAGCTGAACCTGATGAGAAATGCATCCACCTTATTCTTTAACTACGGCCCTGAGCTGAGCATGCTCAGGAATGCACCTGCCCCTAAAGTGAATATGTATGGACTCCCAGAATAAACCCTACGCTTCCCTTCTTCTGGGACCACATCACTTTACAGATATCTCTGGCTTTCTTCTTACTCACTGTGGGTCAGGAATCTTTCTCCATTTTTATCTTCTAGTTGTGCTCACTGCCTTTGCATTTCAAGGCGCAAATCCTCTGCATTGATTTGCAACACCAGGCCACTGATTTCACCTGCCCTCCGGGAGAGCTCCATGCACACTGCAGCTGGAGAATGACTGCCTTTGCTCGCCATCCCCCATCCCTGCAGACTTGCCACCCTCTGATGCAATCACTGCCACAGTGGGCCTAGGAGCCACTGACATTTGTCAGGACCCTGCTGTGAAGCAGGCACTGTGCTGTCTAATGCACCTCAAAACACAAGGAAGAGTGATGATCCCCAATTTACTGAGGGAGAATCTGAGGTTGCCAGCGGCAGCCCCAGGGCACACCAACTGCCCAGACAGAAAGCTGGGTTGTGCTAGGTCTGATCCGGAATGCCAAGGGTCCTAGCCACTCTGTGGGGACAGGGACTTTGTTTTCTCTCTCAATCTGGAAGTATTCTGAGCATGTGATGGTGCAAACGAAGGAAGGGATGAAGCAGCTGGGCTGCTATGTGCTGCTCTCGGGTTTTTCTTCTCCTCAAACCCTGTTGACTCAAAAAAAATGCAATACTCGGTGAAGAGCGGGGTGTGTTGCGAGAACAACTGGACCGTTCTGCACTTCCCCAGGGTGGCCTTCTGAGAGCCACCAGCTGCTGCTTTTCATCTCAGCAGCAATCTCCCTCCCAGCCTCACTGGCTCCCAGCATTCTTTGGAACAGGTGTTCTAGAATGGGAGTTCCACACACCTCGGCAGCACCTGGCTTCCTTTGTCCTCTGGGTGGGCTTAGCATCATATCCCAAGGGGCAAGCAGGTGAAAGATGGCACCTCAAAGGGTGGGGGTCTGGGAAAGTTTTCTCTCACCCTCTCTACACACTGAGCACATCCTGACACAGGAGAAGGGGCTGGAAGGGAGGTTCTAGGAATTCATCTTCTCAAGAAACTTCTCTGGACATTACTGACAATTTGGCCTGGATTTTCTCTCTCTCTCTCTCTCTCTCTCTCTCTCTCTCTCTCTCTCTCTCTCTCTCTCTCTGTGAGTGTGTGTGTGTGTGTGTGTGTGTGTGTGTGTGTGGCTGCTGGGAGCATAGTAGGATGCTTAGCAGCATCCCTGGCCTCCACCCACTGGATGCCAGAAATCTCGCTCCCCTAACTGTGACAACAAAAATGTCTCCAGACATTGTCAAATGTCCCCCAGGGACAAAAATTGCCCTTGGTTGCAAATAATTACTGTGTAGAGCCCTGGGTTGGAAAACCGCTCCTTTTCCTCAGTCTTGTTCACTCATGAGTGTCGCTCTGCCTGGCAGGGAGTTGTTCTGGGCGGAGGAGCATGCTCAGGGGACTAGAGGTCATTTGCTGGCACCTGATGGGAACTACCTGAGGATATCAGACAGTGGTGTTCCAGTTAGGTCACAGTCAGACCATCTGTGTTTTCAAAGAACATTGAAATGGCAAATTTTTGTGGTCTCTTCACCCAAAGGATACCCCTGGGATATGGTCACTCTCTGCTACTGCCCCTCTTCTTCTGGTAATGGACCCCAGGTCCTGGCTGCAGGGTCAGCCATGAGAGTTAAGCTAAGCCAACCAGACCCCCTTGAGCCTCTGGCCCCAGGGATTGGTCCAAGTCATCATCAGGTGACCTGAATCAAGCCAATGAGAGTTCTTCCCCAGGACTTTTGCCCTGAGCTGGCAAAAGAGCATCTTTCTTCCGTGGATGAAAATGTATGAGAATGTAGGTACCAAGTTTAAGAGCAAAATTGTCTCTTGCTGGTCTGAGAGAAGGATATGGAAAAATGGAGAAGAGAGAAAGTCAGAGCTCTGGTGTTGGAATCCTGTCCAGGAGCCCCTCCATCTTGCTACTTCTGCCCTCCTTGTGGTTTTACTCTGTGAGGTAACAACTTCTAGGTTTTTGCTTAATAAGCTGTGATTCCTAATAAGGTAAATGTATTTAGATCTCATCCCAATTTCTTGGCATATAGAGCCTAATGCCCTTGAAATCTCTGGAGTGGTCAAAGTGTCCTGTATGCTAATGAGATATCATGTATGCTAATGAGATATCCTGTATGTTAATGAGGTGGTTGGTGCCTGGAAGCCCCTACAGAGCTTCAGGATGGGGGCTGGCCAGAGGAAAGTCAGAATGGCAGGGTGAAGTAAGGTTGGTGTTCAGGAAGGGGAGTGGGGGTCGATGGCTAACTTGATCACCAATAATCATGCCTATGTAATGACACTTCCATAAAAACCAAAAAGGACCAAGTTCCAGGAGCTTCCAGATAGCCGAACACAGGGAGGCTCCTATGTGCCCTGAGGGGCCTGGAAGCCCCCCCCCCCGCCCCTGCCCCCTTTCCCTCATGACTTGTCCTGGCAGGTCTTCATCTGGTTGTTCATTTGGATCTTCAACAATATGTTTGCAATAAATGGGCAAACTTAAGAATCCCTGCGTTCTGGGAGCTGTTCTAGCAAATTAACAGCCAGTTGGTCAGACATTCTTGGAGCCCATGTGAAGTGGGGGACTGAGCCCTCCACCTGCGAGATCTGAAGACCTCACCAGGAAGACAGTGTCAGAACTGAACTGAACTGGAGGAGAGGACTCTCAGCTGGTATTCGTGGGAGGACCCGCTGCAAACACACCTCTGGTCACAGAAGTGTTCTGCATCATGTTATGAGAGTGCATGTGGTAGGAAGAAAAAAGTTGTTTTATTCTACACCTGAGTGTATGCTGGATCTCTGTTGCCTATGTCAAGGCAAGGGTGAGTTATACAAGAGGGAAGAAGAACAGGGTCAGGGTTAGGGTGAAGCAAGCCAGGGACTGGGACCCCAAACTGAAGGAGGCTCTTACTCTTGGTCTCATGCAAGAGCAGGGTGGCCCCTGAGATGAACAGTCCTGGCACCACTCTTCCTGGGTGGCGATCACAGCAACTGGCCACAAAAGGAAGCCTTGTCTCTGCCAAGTACCTCGGGGAACCCAAAACTACAAATGTCCCCTGATTCATTTGTTCATTTGTTTAAAAAAAAATTGGATTGAGTGCCTACTGGGTGATATGTGCTGTGCTACATCTTGGAGGTGGCTGAAGATGAGGGTTCTGTGTCCATGAGATGGACAGTCTGGCCAGAAAGACAAATGCTGGAAAATATGACCACTTGAGGGACATGTCTTAAGAGAAGAACTGTGTGTGGTGGGTGTGTGGTAAGAGGACTTGGAAGAAGTGAAGAAGTGGGTGCTTGAGCTGAGAACTTAGGAGGAATAAGACTTAGATTGGGAGGATTGGGGGGAGGGAGAGAGAGAAAGAAAGAAATTGCTAGCACATATGTACAGGCACCAAAATAAAAAGAAAGGAAATCCCACATGGAGAGCTGCATATGCTCAAGTTATCTCCATATTCCATCCAATAAACATTGTTCAAAGCCTCCTGTCGGGAACCAGGCAGCTTTGGGGATTATAGAAATGAAAATCACCACCTTGCTCTTAAGTTATTGACCCTAACAGTGGAAGGTAATGGGAAATGAGGGTCTGGACACCAAGATCTGGAAGCAACACTTTATTAGTGGCCATGGCCCAAAGGGATAATTCCCAAAGTCTGAGCCCCGAGTGCAGCAGGGCTTTTACTTTTATACATAAGCAATTTTGGGGTACATCGAGGCAAGGGAGTTGGTGCAATTCTATTGGAGGGTGCATCTGACCTTCCCTATATGGGTACAAGCTTGTCAACAGCCTAGGGGCTTTCAGCTTATACATTTTGGGGACTTTTACTGCATTAAACCTGGAGAGGGGGGATTTCTGTCCCAGTTATTTTGTTTTCTGCTTTTGCTGTTGTAGTCATCTTATTATAGCTACCTGTCAGCTGCTGTAAGCCTTTGTGGTTAAGCCAGTAAGTAGAGCTACTGTATGCCAACATGTAAAAGCAGAGCCCATCAGCTCTTAAGCTGCTAAAGTTTCCGTTTTGTTCTACCACAGGAGAACCAGACAAATTAGTGGCCCTTGGCTGTGCAAAGCAACAGTCCAGAGCCAGGCATCTAATTCAGCCAGCGCAGGCACAGGAAGGCTTCCAGGAGCCCAATGCCTGCCTGAGCTGGATCCTCAAGGATGAGTAGGTATTAATTAGCCAGGCAAAGAAGAGACAGCAAGGCCCACAGGGAAGAGAGGCCAGGGAGCAAAGCCCTCTGGCTGCAGAGGTATAGGACTGCAGCACTATTACTCTGAGTACCAGGTACCCAGGCTAGCCCGTGCAGTCCAATATGAACTTGAAATGCCTTGTCCTTGCAAAGAACAATAGTGGAAATAATACTATAGTGGAGGCACATTTACATCATCTTTCAGTACGTCCCTTGAACCAGCCTTTCTTTCCAGGATTAGAGCAGATAACTTCCTTAGCTGAACACATGATGAAGCAGTTGGCTTACACTTAAGGGTTTATCCTGCATGAAAAGACACAGGTCTTTAAACTAGAATGAAATTCATTGCACTAAGATATCTGTTGCACCATTAGGTCTGAGAAGCTAGATGTGATTGAGATGGATACACATTTAGAACCTCAGATACCACACAATCTTTCTAGGGCCTGGCTAATTGAGAATGGCAGACAATTGCTGCACTTCTGTTCAGTCTCTCTCTGTCTGTCTCTCTCTCTCTCTGATTTTGGAGATTTGGAAGTCTGCATATGATGCAGTCCTCCCCAGGGAACAGCTTCTTACGAGAAAAGATGCAGCAGCAGGAGCCTGGGTTTGAGTCTGAAGTCCTGTGGCCACGTGCTTCTCTTTGCCTGATCTCCTCATCCGTGACTGGGATAATACCACTGTTTGGAGAAAGCAATGAGTGTAGAGGTACAGCACGTAAGCTTTTAAAACATGAGTCGTTTGCATTGTTCTTATTGGGTGAATAGGCTCAGAGCACCCATCTTACCAACATTTCAGACTCTTTCTGTGGGAAAGATGGAAGGAGCCTCTCTCCCATCCCAAGAGCCACTGTTGACAGGCGGATGGGGCATAGGGAAGATGTAGGACCCCAAGGCTGGGTTGAGGGTTGAGAACCAGGTGGGGAGAAGTGGGGCAAGGGAAGAACAAAATCCTAGGTTCCACCCCTATGCCAGTGGGTGCCAAGTCCACATGGCTCCCTAGTGCGACAGTGCCCGCTGGGGTGGCTGAGGTCAGCAGGCCAGGTCAGCTGGCTCCCTAGTGCGACAGTGCCCGATAGGGTGGCTGAGGTCAGCTGGGCAGGTTACTACCAGCAACTCTGCAGCCCCATAGCGGACTGGGGCACTTTTGCTCAGAACAAAACACTGAAAGTTTTGTCAGGCTGACCCCAAGTAACTGATAGGCACGTTTGTCTTTGCTGTGACCCCCACCCCAAGTCCCCAGATGCTGGCCTTCCTTTCCTCCTGGCCTCAGCCCGAGAAAGCCCAGGGCCTTTGCATCAAACTGTACCTCCTTGCTCCCAATCCATCAGGGACCCGGGCTAAGTCATTCTTCCCCTCTCAGACCTCTTGAACCTACAGCTTTGCTACTCCAAGTGTGCTCTGCAACCCTGTATCTTGACATCCATCACCTACACACTTTTCAGAGATGCAGAACCCCACTGCACGGAATCTGCACCTTGAGAGCATCCCCAGGTGACTGCACACATGAGGAACGTTGCCTAAATCCACGTGGCTGCTTTGCTTGCTGCCTGCTGGCCTGTTATCCAGTGGTGCTTGCCAACTGTCTGAAAACTGGCTCCATCGGCTGAGCAGAGAAAATGGCCTTCATATTACTGTCCGGTCGGGGACTGAAGTTCAGCACCCCACACCTCTGCTCTCCAGCAGCGTGCTCTCTACCCCACCAATCTCAAAACACTCCTTTAAATTTCACAAAGCAGCATGTACCACTTTTACTGAAGGTTTGGCTATCATACTATAGCACAGAAAAAGATATACAAATGTATACTTAAAATTTATTTTTTAAGTCAAAATATCACATCAGAGTTTTAAAAGTTAATGAAGGCTAAAAAATACAACATACAAACAAATGAAAAACAGCAGTGCCTTATTCACCTCCTTCCTTATTTTTCTCTGGTCAGGCAACCAATATTTTAGGTTTTTCTTCTGGCATAAACCTTGATATACTGCCGTTTCTTGATCCAATCAATTTTATGCTTTATCTCTTGGCTTCCTATTTTTGTGCATAAGGATTTAGCTTTTTATTTTTCTTTCTTGGTTCTGGGCATTGAGCCCAGCGCTGATCTAGCACTGAGCTACACTTCTAGCCCTTTTTTATTTTTTGTTTTGAGACAGGGTCTTGTTAAGTTGCCCAGACTAGCCTTGAACTTGTGATCCTTCTGCCTCAACCTCCTGAGTTGCTGGAGGTATGTGCCACCATGCCCAATAGAGGATTTAGTTTTTAAAAGTCCCTTCTCAAATGAACTGAACAGATATTTCTCAAAAGAAGAAATTCAAGTGGCTGACAAATATATAAAAATAGTTCAACATCTCTAGCACTCAGGGAAATGCAAATCAAAACTACACTGAGATCATCTTACTCCAGTTAGAATGGCAATCATCAAAAATATAAGTAATAATAAATGTGGCGGAAAAGGAATACTTATACACTGCTGGCGGGATTGTAAATTAGTACAACCGCTATGGCAAACAATATTGAGGGTTTTTCAGAAGACAAGGAATGGAACCACTGTACAACCAGCTATACCACGACGCAGTATTTTTTTTAAAGGAATTAAAGTCAACATTCTATAGTAATGCCTGCATATCCATGTCTATAGTAGTGCAATTCACAATAACCGAGTTATAGAGCTAGGCTTGGTGTCTGTCAATAGATGAAAATGTTACACACACACACACACACACACACACACACACACACAATGGAATTTTATTCAGCTATAAAAAAGAGCAAAATCAGGTAATTTGCAGGAAAATGGTTGGAACTGGAAAGTGTTGTGTTCTGCAAAATAAGCTAGACTCAGAAAGTCAAGGTTTGTACATTCTCTCTCATATGTGGAAGTTAGAGAGAAAAACATATAACAAAGGGACCTCGTGAAAATAGAAGGGTTACCAGTAAAGTGAGGGACAGGGGCAGTGGGAAGGAGAAGGAGAGGTAAAGGGAAGGTATGGGGGAATGAAATGGATAAAATTATGTGCAAATACATCACAATGTACCCGCTAAGATGCACAATCACAGTACACCAATCAAAAACAAAATATGCTTATAAAAAGCCTATTCTGTCCCTTTACTCATTAATTTTTGATCAAACCAGTATTTGGTGTTTTCAATATTAAAAATATCCCTACAATCAAGAAATTCAAACTTTTCAATTTGGGTAAATTTTTTGTTTCTGGTTTTCTTTTTTTGTTTTTTTAATGTTTCCATTTACACTGAGTCCACTTTTGACTCCATTTCTAGAATTTTTATTCATTCATTTTATTATAGTCTATTAATATCACCCACTGCTGAGATATCCAGTGTCCCACTTTTGTGCCATTGTTTATATTTCTGTAGGTAGTCACTGCATCATTTGATGACTTTTCTTTGAATCTATGACTGAGTTCCCCCTGTCCTACCCTGGCTCTGTGCGACGTCTGGCCAAACAAATTTCCCGTTGTTCATACATACCAAATGGTTGACGGTCATTTCCCACCCCTCCCCTTAGTCATTCTTCCTCTCTATCAACCCCCTGACCACAATTTTATGAAAAATTGTGCTATATATGTGTACTATGAATTGAAATACATTCTGCTGTCATGCGTAACAAATTGGAGTAATTAAATAAATTTTTAAAAAAGGGTTATAATCCCTCCCATGCTCCCCCTACCATCTCCATTATGGATCTGCATCCACATATCAGAGAAAACATTCAGCCTTTGATTTTTCAGAATTGGCTTACTCCACTTAGTATGATATTCTCCAATTCCATCCACTTACCTGAAAATGGCATGATTTTATTCTCTTTTAATGCTGAGTAATATTTCATTTTGTATATATACCACTATTTCTTATCCATTCATCTATTGAAGGGCATCTACGTTGGTTCCACAATTTAGCTATCGTGAATTGTGCTGCTATAAACATTGATGTGGCTGTGTCCCTGTATTATGCTCTTTTTAAGTCCTTTGGGTATAGACTGAGGAGAGGGATATCTGGGTTAATTGGTGGTTCCATCCCCAGGTTTCCAAGGGATCTCCATACTGCTTTCCATATTGGCTGCAACAATTTGCAGTCACACCAGCAATGTATGAGTGTGCTTTTTCCCCAAAATCCTTGCCAATACTTATTGTTGTTTGTCTTCAGAATCGCTGCCATTCTGACAGGAGTGAGATAAATCTTAGAGTAGTTTTGATTTGCATTCTCTAATTGTTAGAGATGTTGAACATTTTTTCATATATTTGTTGATTGATTATATATCATCTTATGAGAAATGTCTGTTCAGGTCCTTGGCCCATTTATTGATTGGGTTATTTGTGGGGGTATTTTTTTGTGTTAAGTTTTTTGAGCTCTTTATATATCCTAGAGATTAGTGCTCTATCTGATGTGTGTGTGGAAAAAGTTTGCTCCCATTTTATAGGCTTGCTCTTCACCTCACTGATTGTTTCTTTTGCTGAGAAAGATCTTTTCAGTTTGAAATCCATCCCATTTATTGATTCTTGATTTTATTTCTTGCACTATAGAAATCTTATTAATGAAATCAGGGCCTAATCTGACATGATGAAGATAAGGGCCTACTTTTTCTTCTATTAGGCGCAGGGTCTCTGGTCTAATTCCTAGGTCCTTGATCCACTTTGATTTGAGTTTTGTGCATGGTGAGAGAGAGGGGCTTAATTTCATTTTGCTGCATTTCCAGTTTTCCCAGCACCATTTGTTGAAGAGCCTATCTTTTCTCCAATGTATGTTTTTGGTGCCTTTGTCTAGTATGAGATAACTGTATTTATGTGGGTTTGTCTCTGTGTCCTCTATTCTGTACCATTGGTTTACAAGTCTATTTTTGTGCCAATACCATGTGGTTTTTATTACTATTGCTCTGTAGTATAGTTTAAGTTCTGGTATAGTAACACCACGTGCTTCACTCTTCTTTTTAAGGATTGCTTTAGCTATTCTGGGTCTCTTATTTTTCCAGATGAATTTCATGATTGATTTTTCTATTTCTATTAGGAATGCCATTAGGATTTTGATTGGAATTGCATTAAATCTGTATAGTGCTTTTGGTAGTATGGTCATTTTGACAACATTAATTCTGCCTATCCAAGAACAAGGGAGATTTTTCCATCTTGTAAGGTCTTCTTTAATTTCTTTCTTTAGTGTTCTGTAGTTTTCATTGTAGAGGTCTTTCACCTCTTTCATTAAGTTGATTCCCAAGTGTTTATTTATTTTCTTTTGAGGCTATTGTAAAGGGGGTAGTTTTCCTAGTTTCTCTTTCAGAGGATTTATCACTGATGTACAGAGAGCCTTCTATATCCTGCTACTTTGCTGAATTTATTTATTAGTTCTAAAAGTTTTCTGGTGGAATTCTTTTGGATCCTTTAGGTATAGAATCATGTTGTTGGCAAATAGTGATAGTTTGAGTTCTTCTTTTCCTATGTCATATCTCTTTACTTTCTTTCATCTGTCTAATTGCTCTGGCTACAGTTCCAAGAATTATGTTTAATGGAAGTGATGAAAGAGGACATCCCTATCTTGTTCAGTTTTTAGAGGGAATGCTTTCAATTTTTCTTCATTTAGAATGATGTTGGCTGTGGCCTTAGCATAGATCGCTTTTGCAGTGTTGAGATCTGCTCCTATTATCCCTAGTTTTTCTTGTGTTTTGAACATGCAGGGGTGCTGTATTTTGTTGAATGCTTTTTCTGCATCTATTGAGATGATTATATGATTCTTATCTTTAAGTCTGTTGGTGTGATGAATTGCATTTATTTATTTCTGTTTGTTGAATAAACCTTGCATCCCTGGAATGAATCCCACTTGATCATGGTACACAATATTTTTGTATTCAATTTGACAGAATTTTATTGCAAATTTTTGCATGTGTGTTCATTAGAGATATTGGTCTGAAGTTTTCTTTTTTTGATATGTCTTTGTCTGGTTTTGGATTCAGGGTGATATTGGCCTCATAGAATGAGTTTGGAAATGCTCCCTCTTTTTTTATTTCATGAAATGATTTGAAGAGTATTGGAATTAGTTATTCTTTATAGGTCTTGAACTCAGCTGTGTATCCATCTGGTCCTGGTCTTTTCTTGGTTGGTAGGCTTCTGATGCTGTCTTCTATTTCATTTCTTAAAAATTGATCTGTTTAAGTTGTGCTTAGCATCCTGGTTCAATTTGGGCAAATCATATGACTCTAGATATGTATCAATGCCTTTGATATTCTCTATTTTATTGGAGTACAAGTTTTGAAGATAATTTCTAATTATCTTCTGTATTTCTGTAGTGTTAGTTTCATCACATATGTTAGTAATTTGAGTTGTCTCTCTCCTTTTCTTTGTTAGCATGGCTAAGGATCTGTCAGTTTTATTTATTTTTTCGAAGAACCAACTTTTTGTTTTGTCAATTCTTTCAATTGTTTCTTTTGTTTCGATTTCATTGATTTCAGCTCTGATTTTAATTATTTCCTGTCTTCTACTGCTTTTGGTGTTGATTTGTTCTTCTTTTTTCTAGGTCTTTGAAATGTAATGTTAGGTCATTTATTTGTTGACTTTTTTTTTTTTCTTTTAAGGAATAAACTCCATGCGATGAACTTTCCTCTTAGTACTACCTTCATAGTGTCCCAGAGATTTTGATATGTTATATCATTGTTCTCATTCAGCTCTGAGAAATTTTAAATCTCCTCTTTGATGTCTTCTAGGCCCCAGCCAGTGTCCCAGACTGGGAGTTGCTCCACCTAAATATGGTGACTAAAGTGTCCCAAGATGGAGGTGGCTGCTTTCAGTAATGGGGTGTTGGGTTGGGTCAAACTGAGTGGTGGCGTTGGACGGTGTGTACAGAGGTACAGCTCTGTGGTGTCAGTATTGTGGCTGATAGCTGTCTCTAGACCCTGCCTGATGTCTCCAGGTGTAGGCTACCGCAGGTAGGGGACTATGGCAGTGGTTGTAGTGTCCCAAGATTAAGGTGACACAGGAATCTCCATGTTGGTAGATGGGCGTCCACACGGGAGTGGCAGCTGGGGGTCCTACGTGAGGGCAGTGGCCAGGTATCTGCGTGGGAGAGGCAGCTGGGGTTCCTGCTCAGGTCCTGATGTTGGTGGTCCTGCTTGGGCACAGGGACCAGAGGTCCTGCATGGGTGAGTGGCCCAGAGTCTGCATAGGAGCAGCTGTCAGGGGTCCTCTAAGAACCCACTACTAGAATCCCAGGTCATGGAGCAACACAGAATGCAGCCTCCTTCTAGCCCGCCATCTTGGATCCTCTTACATCCCTTTTAACTAATATATTTGTCTCATATTTTCAATTTCCCAGAGCTCTTTTTTTCCCCAATCTAAATATTCTGATGATACTCAACTGCCTGTTTTTATTTCAGAACACGGTTCTCAAAAGTTGATTATAACCTCAAAGATTATTAGACTCTCTTGTGTTCAAAGCAGGCAGGGTCCTTGTCAACTAGTGGGCTTTACTCAAGGGTGATTAAGGAATCAACTGATTAGTTCAGTGAGGAATATCTAATGTGAGTGTCTGTGGGACTGTTCTGGATCGGGCAAGGGACGGGGTCAGGGAAGTTGTCACTCCACAGATGTTCACGTTTTTACTGTTCTTGGTCCAGCATCTCAGCCCCACCCTCCTCTGGTGTCCTTGAGTCCAGGGCCTCTCTCATTTGTTTCTTTCTAGAATTTATGTCTCACCTTTATACTGGAGTGGAGATGGGGGAGGTTGCCTAAGTGGCCAACAGGCGTGGGGACCTGGAAGTCCAACTGCTCCTCGTTCATCCTTCCTGAGTCTCCTCTGTAGCTCACGGTCACAGCTTCCCTTCTGGGTGTGCAGTGCCTCCCATGCAGAGTGGGCAGACGGACTGATTCTCAGCAGTGTCCCCTCTCAGGCAAAATAAAACCTTTTCTAAAGTTCGAGGGGGACATGACTTCAGGGAGACACTATTCAACTCAGCAGAAGTGGTTCAGACAGTGTTCTGTTAGGGTTTTGCCATTTCCCAGAGACTCCAGGAGACGGTTCTTTCCCTAAGAGGAACTCCTCTTCTAGTCTTCAACGTAAACATTTTTCCCCTCACCACAGTAATTCTTTAGTCTTAAACCCTCGTTTCTCCAATTATTTTGCAGTGACACCGGCTAGGAGTGGCCGCTACTGTTTCTCTCCCTCAGTGCCTGGCTGAGGGCCGTGAGCATCCTTGGTGCTTAGTGGGGACCAGAAAAGAAGTTCTGTCGTGGTCTTTGCTCAGCGCCTAGCTTCACTGGGTGCTCTGGTGGGGAAGCGATGGACATTGTCTCCAAGAACTGAGGATCCTTACCCTCCTGGAGTTCTGGCATTTTAATAGTCTGGTGGACGACCGTCTGCGGGTTCCTAGTGATCACGGTGTGATTCAAACCAGCCCAACACCTAGGCCCTTGACAGTCGGTGTGGGGGCTTCTCTGCCTTCGTCTCCCATTCGGATGTCGCTGTCTCTGTCCATCCTCCCCACCAGCTGGACCCTTCCCTCCCTCAGCACCTTCCCATGCTCCTGCAGAACGGGCCTTTCTCCCTCCACCCTGGCTCCACGCCTCACTTTTCCCCGTGCCCTTGTCATTGGGCTTCTCTTTTCCTCTAATTGGCTCAGCCTTTCTAAAAAAATCTTATAGCCCTGCTTTCTCATGTCCTTTCTTTATTCACCTTATACTTCTCCTTTCCAAAATGAGCAGCATCTGTAGTGGATGCTTGTGGTCCTTATTTGGCTGGAGCTGTTTCTCCTTAAATACCCGCCTTTTACTAGTTCCACTGCCAACTGCCCTCGTCTTTGCTAGTTTCTCAGTAAAAATCCACCAGGGAGGAATTGGGTGGTCCAGCAGTTCTTTTTTTTTTTTTTTTCTTTGCCCAGAGCATAAGCCAATGGGTTGGCTGCATTTGGGTCAGCTGATCACCCCTGGTCCAATCAGCTGTGCTGGGAACAAGAAATGGGCAGGAGAGTGCCTGAGACTTAGATGAGAAGGTTCTAGTCCCCAACTCCACTCTTCTGTATGGATGATGGATGTGGTCTCAGTTGCTTGTATGTATGGGTGTATTAATGTATTTTTAGTACTGGGGATTTAATCCAGGGGTGCTTTTTACCACTGAGCCACATCCCCAGTCCTTTTAATTTATTTTTTATTTTGAGAGAGCCTCAGTGAGTTGTTCAGGGCTTAAGTTGATGAGGCTGGCCTCAAACTTGCAATCCTTTTGCCTCAGCCTCCCGAGTCACTGGGATTACAGGCATGCACCACCCTGCCCAACTTTAATTTTATTTTAACTATAACTTCATTTTCTCCTTTACAATTAGATTGTCCCCAAGTCTCCCGTACTGAAATTCCACAGGGAAGTGGGTGTGTATCAATTAAGATAGGGCTGAGAACTGGCCCCTTGTAGGGCTGTGGAAAGTATCTTCCTTGGAAAAAAAAACCTGTGCATAAGAGGCCAAAAAAAAAACCTGACTGGTTAGTGACTTGAGATTTCTGTGAAATTAAAAAAAAAAAAAAAGTATTTTTTACATGATTACAAAAAGCTTGGTAAATATATAAAAGCACAAAGGAAGAAAATAAAAGTCACAGGAAATGCCAGCCTTCTGAGATAATCACTCTTTGAATTTTAGGGCCTTTCTGTGTGTGTGTGTGTTTGTGTGTGTGTGTCACTTTTAAAGGAAATATTTCTTCTCCATAATAAGAGGATCATCCTACATCCTGCTTTATATAACTGCTTTTTTCACCTTATCACTGAACATTTTTCCGTGTCATTAATTAAGCTTCTGCAGCCTCATTTCAGTGTCTGGCTGGAGTTCAGGCGCGGGCTTCCCGCCCTGCTCAGCGGCTTCCTGGGCCCTGCCCACCCCAGGACACTCAGCTGTGAAAGACACGGAGTTATACAGGTAAATCTAATGAGCTCATCTTGCCTCTTCTACCACATTTCAGCTAATCCTGTGCCGACAGCTGCCACATAGGGCCTGCGTCTCTGCAGCCGGAGCCTCCCCGACGGTCCCAGACTCCCGGGGGAAATCACCAGTCAGTGCTCTCCAGCTTCCTCATTCCCCATAAGCCCTCAGCAGCTCAGGACTCCGTAAACCCAAGTCATCAAAAACCAGGGCGGGAAGATCCCTTAGGAAGCTGCTCCGGCAGCATGCAGAGTTAGGAAGGAGGAGCCAGGGACCACGTGGCTGGCCTGCTGTGAGCCAGGAGTCAGAAGCAAGGTCAAGACTCATGCTGTACCTGTGGCCCAGCGCCACGGTCTCTTCTTGCCACTACCCCAATGCCTATCCGGGGCTAGGGTTCTCCCTTCCATCTGTCAGACCCACGGGGCAGTCCACGGGGCAGTCCACAGGGCAGTCCCCAGGCGTTCCTGAGCCTCGGGAAAAGCTTGTGACTTAAAACCCTGGCCCAAGACTGGGCCTGGGGGGACAGGCTTCGGCCCACTGCAGCGCCCTCCTGGATTGCTCCCCAGTTTCACATCCCAGGGCGTGGTGTGGTGACAGCAGCTGCCTCCTGGTTCTGCAGTGGGCACTGACAGCAGTGACACTGACACCGTCACAGGGACCAAGTGGTGCAGGGTGCTGAGCCCGCAGACTCTCGTTAGGCGGCCACAGAGCCCTCCTTCAGCCTCAGGCCCTCTGGTTGGGGTGCAGATGGTGGTGGCTGGAGCAGCCCCAGGAGTCTGGAACACCCCTGCCTTTTTAATGCACTGATCCTGGGAGATACTGGGGGTGGGGGGCAGACCCCAGCCAGTTAGGAGTCTCTGGTTCTCAAGGCAGCCCGGAGGCCACACTGTCCCTGTCATGATTGAAGGAGTCCTGCCCAGAGCAGGCCTGGGGGAGCAGCAGCAGCCGCTGAAATCATTTCGCTCTGCAGAAATTGAGCGAAGGATGATCCCTGCGCCCAGCGGCTGCAGTTCCGAGCAATCTTGGGCTTGAGCCTGATTGCAGGAACCCCTGGGGCCTTGCAGTGGAGCAGCATGAACTGAATCCCAAGGCCTCATCCCCCCGCCCCCCCCAGGGCCCAGGCCTTGCAGGGCTTGAGCTCTTCGCCCCCCACTTCTCATTCTACAGCCAGTGAAGCACCCGTCCCCTGCCCCGGCAGCTCTGCTTCAGCAAGGCAGGCCACTTTGGCCCCGTTGTCTGACTGGCATCTGTCATGCACTGGCTGAGACAGTCTTCTCCACGGCAGACCCTGTAGAGCTTTGTCTCCATCACAAAGCACTTGCCACCTTCTTGCAGCTTGACCCCCACGTCCTTTCTCCTACAGATTTTCTTACTAGCATTCAGAACCCCAAGATTCCTGGCGGCCACTGTGCCTGCTGAGATCTAAGCCAGTTTCTTATCTTCTTGAGACAAGAGAAGTGAGACAAGGGCTGACCTTGGGGAGGTGTTCTCTGGGGCCCGATGGGGGAGGGGCACTCTAGTGTGATGCATGTTCCTAAATCAGTTTTTGTTTCCTTGATGATCATGAGCAAGGCCCAGTACCCCTGATGTTTCACGCAGATAGTCCTCATGCGGGATGCTTTCCCGACCCTCATGTCCCTCTTCTAGGCCTAGGAAGGTAGAATTGTTGCTCCGTAGTCATTATGGACCTCCATTTTGCCAGAGTGTGCACTCTTACCGTTCAGTCAGCGAGAAGACAGCGTGGAGCACTTCCCACCAAGGGAGGAGAGAGAAGACCCTGAAAAAGGAGATGAGCCCTTCTGACAACTGGTGTCAGGCGTTCACGGATCTGAGTGTGACTGCTAAGCAGAAGCAGGGAGGTTGGAGGGGCAGGGAGCGCAGGGGATGGGGAGGAGGAGGCCTGGGGGTGTGGGGAGCCAGTAGCCAGCACACCTGAGCCCCAAGCCCACCCACCTGTTGCATGCAGGGGAAAATAGGACAGAGGAGAAGCAGGTTCTGTGGGTGGGGGAGCCCCCCCTCCACCCTGCATATGCATAAGACAGGAGGCCAGCAGCCAGGTGCCAGGGAGGGCCAGCTACATTCCTAGCAGGGCCCGTGTTCAGAATCCTAAGTTCAAGATGGAGACCACAGAGCTTTAAACCAAGAGTAAGCCCTTGAGCCTGAGTGGCACCTTGGTCAAGACCGTCACGAAGCCTGTCCCATCCCTGGTGCTTTGGTGGGTTACTGGGCCCATCGAGATATAATTTGTTGAGGTTAAAAACAAAATTGGGGAGGGATATAATAAGATTAAACCAAGGAATGGAAGTCATATTAATAACAACTAATTACGGAGCATCTGCTGTAGGCCAGGCTCAGTTCTAAGTGTCATATGTTTTATCATATAATTCAAACCATATGACAACTACACGGAGTAGCTGCCATCATCACCATCATCACCATCATCACCATCATCACCATCATCGCCTACCAGCTAAGGGAACTGGGGCACTGAAGGTTAAGGAATGTAACAACCATGGCCATTTGTTAACTGAAAGTAACTACTTGACTCAAGGACACAAAGCTCCAAAGAGGTGGCAGGGGATGCAGGTGCCGAGGTCCTAGCCAGTTGACCACGCTGCCTTTGCTTAAATATAGAGGACATTTCAGCCAATTTCCTGTGGCAAAGGATGTGCTAAACAGGGACTCAGAGAGTCAGGGCTGGCAACATCTACAAATGGGCAGGAGGCCGCCTCGTGGAGGGGAAGCCAGAGCTGCTGGGGATTTGGACTAAATGTCCATCCTAATAGTGAGAGTGGCCATGTGCTTAGCATTTGGAATGGGTCAGGCACGGGGCTTGGAAGCACGTAGGATGAGAGCCCAGGATGTTAGTACCGTGTTCCATTTTATGGAGAAGGAGAGAAGCCCAGGGTCATGGAGCGTGGCTCTCTGAGCCAGGACTGCGCCCCAGCTCCCTCTGCCTCCAGATGCCATTGCTGTCAACAGCTGCCAGATCCAAGATGACTTCTTCAGCCCCTCTCTCCCAAGATGCGATCACTGTTAACATCCACAGGGAAGGGATGCTTCATCTGCCTGAGCAGTTTCGTTTTAGTTTGTGCTGATATTTTAGTGAGTGCTGGGAGACGGCGGGGCCCATGGGATCTGTTCCCTGCGGTGAGTCAGTCCTCTGGCCTGTTGGACCAAACCCCAGCCAGATTGCTCTGATTCTGTGTCCCTCCCATTTTACAACCTGGGTTTGGCTTAAAAGGCAGGGACGGTCCCTATTTCTGATTTCACCTGTGTTTACCGCTGGCTTGTAAGTACCTGCACGCTGCTCAGAGACCTCAGGGAAAGCTCCCGCCCCTCCTCTAACCCAGCACTTGTGCCTCTGTTTGGACCCCAAGATGCCCCCTGGAAATCACAGGGTTAAAAACACAGGTTGAAGGCTTTTATTTGGGGTCAAACCAGGGGCTCTTGCAGTGCTCTCTCTCTCTCTCTCTCTCTCTCTTTCTCTCTCTCTCTCTCTTTCCAAACCAGCTCTGGATTCTGTTTCTGGTCCTGGAACCCCAGCAGATCCCTAAGGATCTGAGGATCCTAAAGGGCACGTGCCAGGATCCAGGTCTCTGCCCAGCTAGACATGCAGCACTTCAGAAGATGAGTTCATGTCACTAATATTCATTTTCTAGGGCTCCATTAATCAAATTCCACAAACTGAGGGGCTGAAAACAACAGAAGTGTGTCTTACATGGTCTGGAATTGGAAGTCGGAAATCAAGGTGTCTGAAGGGCTCCTTTAGGGGAGGACCCGTCCCAGGCCTTTAGCTCAACTTATGGTGTGGCCGAGAATCCCTGTGGGTCGTTGGCCCACGCCTGTGTCGCTCCAACCCTGCCTCTGTCCCCACATGGCTTCCTCCTGTGTGGCTGTCTCTCTCTTGTCCCTTCTCCTCTTCTTATTCAGGACAGCGATCATGTGTGATCAATGCCTGCCCCAACCAGATATTCCTCATCTGAACGTAATTACATCTGCAAAGATTTAGCACTTCAACAATATCTTTTTAGGGGACACAGCCATACATTGCGAGGGGACTTCTGCAGCATTTCCCCTGTGCTGGCACTCTTGCTCATTTAATCCTCACTCCTACCTGTGAGTAGTTCCTATGAATATCCCTATCTTACAGACGAGGAAACAGAGGGCCAGAGAGTCGTTAAGCAGTTCACCTGAAGTCATGCGTGGCAGAGCAGAGCTGAGACTCACTCACAGCCAGGCGTCAGAGCTGTGGAGTCACAGGTACCTCACCAGCCTGTTGTGGGCCCAGGGAAAGGGGAGCCTGTGTCCTCACTGGCTTTGGATCTGCTGGGGCCAAGGCCCTGGGAAGCAGCCTGGCTGTTCTGTAGAGGAAGCTTGGGCCGCACACCAAGTGTGCCAGCTTCAAAACTCCTTGCTTTTCCATCAGGTGACTCCTTTGAAAGCCAGTTTCTTCATTTACAAGACAAGATCAAGGGGCTTCCCTACCCACCCCAGAGAGTGGCTGCAGGGGTCACATCAAGACTTGTGCTCCCTGCGCTCATGCCCTGAATCCTGGGCTGTGACTGCCCCTCCACCTGGCCCTCACCTCCTTCAGGCCTTTGCCCCAGCGCCACCTCATTAGCGGGAGCCTCCCTGGCTGCTGCGTTGAGACTGCCATCCACTCTACTGTCCCCCTCCTGTCTGCCGTGGCTTCACTGTCTCCCAGAGCTCACATTGAAATTTACCCGTCCTCCTTGTAAAAGCAGTGCTAGGAGCTGGGCCTTTGAAGAGGTGATTAGGGTTCATGACGTCGGGCTCCGACGAAAGGATGAGCATGCACCATCTCTAGCAGTCAGAGAAATGCAAATCAAAACCACCCTAAGATACCATCTCACTCCAGTAAGATTGGCAGCCATTAGGAAGTCAAACAACAACAAGTGCTGGCGAGGATGTGGGGAAAAGGGTACACTTGTTCATTGTTGGTGGGACTGTAAATTGGTGCAGCCAATCTGGAAAGCAGTATGGAGATTTCTTGGAAAGCTGGGAATGGAACCACCATTTGACCCAGCTATTCCCCTTCTCGGTCTATTCCCTAAAGACCTAAAAAGAGCATGCTACAGGGACATTGCTACATCGATGTTCATAGCAGCACAATTCACAATAGCAAGACTGTGGAACCAACCTAGATGCCCTTCAATAGACGAATGGATAAAAAAAATGTGGCATTTATACACAATGGAGTATTACTCTGCATTAAAAAATGACAAAATCATAGAATTTGGAGGGAAATGGATGGCATTAGAGCAGATTATGCTAAGTGAAGCCAGCCAATCCCTAAAAAACAAATGCCAAATGTCTTCTTTGATATAAGGAGAGTAACTAAGAACAGAGTCTGGACGAAGAGCGTGAGAAGAAGATTAACATTAAACAGGGATGAGAGGTGGGAGGGAAAGGGAGAGAGAAAGGAAATTGCATGGAAATGGAAGGAGACCCTCAGGGTTATACAAAATTACATACAAGAGGAAGCGAGGGGAAAGGGAAAAATAATACAAGGGGGAGAAATGAATTACAGCAGAGGGGGTAGAGAGAGAAGAGGGGAGGAAAGGGGAGGGGAGGGGGGATAGTAGAGGATAGGAAAGGCACAGAATACAACAGACACTAGTATGACAATGTATAAATCAATGGATGTGTAACTGATGTGATTCTGCAATCTGTATACGGGGTAAAAATGGGAGTTCATAACCCACTTGAATCAAAGTGTGAAATATGATATATCAAGAACTATGTCATGTTTTGAACAACCAACAATAAAAAAAAAAAAAAGTAGATGAAGGGATGTTCTTCCAAATCTGGACTTTTAGCTTTTTATTTTTTGTACAAAATTTTATGGTCTGGCTGTACTGTAATTTAAGTCAGAACTTCCCCTTCTTGGGGAATATTCGGGTTGTTACCGTTTTCTGGTTTTCCATGAATAAATATTCTGCTGCAGGTAAAAAAAAAAAAAAACAAGAAAAAAAAAAAAAAAAGAAAGGATGAGCGTGGCCCCATTTCCTCTCATTTGAGCTCCGTTGGTTTCCCAGGACATTTTGACCTAGCATGGAGGTCCTGGCCAGAGGCTGCGCTGTGCTCTCAGACCCTGCAGCCTCCAGAACTGGGAGTCGAATAACAAATCTGCTCCAGCTGCAGGAAACGGACTAGGACAGGCTCTTTAGCTGAACTCTGACCACCCGACCTATGTAGAAGGAAAACTCCACAGGTTCAAGAGTTTGTCCGCTTGGTTCCCTGTTGCTTTCTTGGGACTTGGGCACAGCAGGCTCTCAGTCATATTAGAACAAGTGGACAGCGTAATGTAAGGTGGCGGCTCCTCCTGGATCACATGACTGGAACCGAGGGGTAAGTTGAACCACCAGCCTGGGAGCTCCACAAGAGCAGGAAATTGGCCATTTGTCATTGGTCTATTTCCAGTGCCTGGCATAAAACAGGGTAAATATTGATAAATATCTATTCAATGAAGGACTGACTGCTGGAGAGATAAAAGCCATGCTGTCCCTTTTCCAGGGACCTGAAAATTCAAAAAGGCTGTGGTTGGCTGGGGGCTGTTGAAAGACTGGGAAGAAGGCACAGGATCCTTGTAGCCTAGCGCGGCTGTGCGGGCAGGTGTGGAGAGGAGGTGGCTGGAGGAGCGGGGAGCCAGGCTCTTCTGGGGAGTCAGGGACCTGCCTGATTTGAACAAGGCTGGCATCAAGGGGAGAGAGGCAGGCCGGTCGCACCTGATTCTGAATTTCTTAGATGCTGGGTGAAACGGAACACGTTTTCTTCCAGGCCATAAGCATCAGAGACTCGACTAATGAAGGATTTTTAAGTGTGGCGAGATGAGAGCTATTGAATGGAACTTGTCCTGCCCTGCCCCCTCCAGCATCACCAAAGATCTCACAGGCTCCACAAAGGCCAGGATGAATCTTGAAGTAACTTCTTCTCAGGCAATTAAACCACATCCAATTTCATAAGTCTGCATATTTCAGAGGATCCTGTTACCTCAATCTTCGGGCCCGGAGGCCAACATTTTCTCATAAAACCTAACTGGCTTGTAAGAGGAGCCGCCATCTGGGCGATGAAGGGAACGCGTCCCCTACCTGCACCTGCCTCTTTCTGATTATTGGTTGCTAAGCAGCTTCCGCTAGTCTCTTTGGGGGTGCCAGGATCTCAGGGACCCAGAGGTAGCTCCCTGCCCTGAGCCCCCCTCACTCCTGCTGAGAAGCCAATGATACCTTTTAACACAGATCAACATTTTCATTCCACTGCAGAAAGACAAGGCCTAAAATTCAAAATGCCTCAGGAGAAGTAAAGCAGGGGTTTAAATTAACACAAAAGTGCAAATGAGTGAGCGCAGGCCTTTTGTCCCCGGAGGGCCGATTCGGATGGCGTACAGAAAGCGAATGGACTCTGCCTGCCCACGCCGCAACCACCCTTGACTTTGAAGAAGTTAGCCAACCCCTCATCTATAAAACCGTGAGAAGGAGTTGCTGTGCCTAGACCTGCAGCACACACCCCCCCTCTCCAGCACCCCTCCCGCCATCTCTGTGCCATTTCTTAGAGACCCCTTGGCCTTGAAACTCCCTCTCCCCTTTCTGCATCTGACTCCTCATCTTTCGGCTTCCTTGTGCACTTTCCTAGAGTGGGATGGCCAACTCCGGGCTCTCCCAGGGTTTGGTTTGGATGGAGTGTGTCCTCTGCGGATTTGTGTGTGGGAAACTTGGTCTCCAGGGATGGTATTGATATGGTAGAAAATTTAAGGGCCCAGGGGAAGGTGATTAGGTAATGGGGATTCCTACCCCATGTGTGGACTAATGCTGTCTGGACACAGTGGGTCAGATCCAACGGCACTGGATTGGTTCCTGGGAGAACAGTTGTTATGAAGCAAATTCAGCTGTGCCAGCTCACTTTCTTGTACATGTGCCCCTTGTAAATGTGCCCAGTTTTCTTTCAGCTTCTCTGCCATGCTGTGAGAAAGCCAAGGACCTTTTCCAGGATACTAATTGCTAATTGGACCCTCCAGCTATCAGAATAGTGAGGTAAAGAAATCTCCTTACTTTATAAGTTACCCAGTCTCAGGTAGTTTGTTATAGCAGTACAAAACAGACCTAGACACATAAAAAAGACAACTATCTACATGTGAAGCTACTCTCACTCTTAACCTCCCCCTGGAAGCTAGTGAGTACCTGGAGAACAGGGACTGTTCCTTCTGCTCCTCCAGGTCACCATGAACAAATAAGCAAAGATCTCTTCAATAACCAAGAATGACTTCTGTTAAGAATTTTTTTCTAATCCCCAGTACCACAAGAAAATTTAAAAAGGAAAAAATTTCCAAAACTTGAATATAAAGCAAGAAAATGACAGCATGCATTTTTATTTTTCATTGACAATAACTGTGTATATTTAAGGGTTTTTAATGTGAAGATTTGATATATGTTTACTACATATTCTTTCAATATCATGCCAAAGAATTCAGGCTCACCGAGAATTATTTAATTCTCCAGGAGAATGTACCTATAATTGGCTTCACTATTTACTCTCAAATAAAGCCCAGACACTGAATGTCACATGTGAACATGCAGATTTTCATCCTGTAGAAATGAAAATGATTTTTTCCTGGTAGAAAGGACAGCCTATTAGCTCATGGTTTACTGCCATGTAGAACATTAACCACTTTGCACCTAACCTAGCAATTTTATTTCCATATTCATATTCTCTCTCTCTCTCTCTCTCTCTCTCTCTCTCTCTCTCACCTATAAATTTATCAAATGTTATTTAAATACATCTCAATGCTTTGCCATCTTACTGGTTCCCTCATTATTTAATTAGTTGAGTAAAAAGACATTGACAAGTATTCTTTCTGTATTTTATAAGAGCCATGTTTTTAGCTTTTTAAAAACTATATTTTGATATCTTGCAGGGATTTTGAAAGGCCTGAACAATAGCAGCCCACAATTGTTGTGTTTCCTTAACAGCCGAGCACTGTACTCAGCACTTGCAATCTGTCATCTCATTTGATCCTCATCACAACCTTATAAAGCAGATAGTTATTTTTTTTAGTGAAAACTCTAAGTCCAAGAGAAACTGAGTCATTTGACAAAGCTAGGAACACACATCGTGGGCCAGGATCTTTATCAACTCTCTTTAATCCTCAGGACGGCCCTCGACCAGGTATCATGAATCCCCATTTTTAAGTAGAAAACTGAGATTTAGATACTTGATTTGTAAACAACCAGGTTACGATTGCTGTAGAATTTCTCAAACCAAGTAACTTAACTTATGGAGAAGTCTATGGTGCCTAGCCTAGCTCATTACTGAAAATGTTAATTTCTCTTTGTTGGAACATTCGGTAGGGACAAAGTAGGGTTGAGGTGTTAGCCCATGAGGATGTATCCATTGTTAGGACGATGGCGGGGACTTGGTGGCGACTTAGTGGCAAGTTAGAACAAAGCAGCCCGCGACAGAAAAGAACATCAATCAGATGCTGGCGGAAACGCCTATCAGCCAGATCTTCTGATTAACGCCTGTCAATCAACAGGAGCCCCCTGGCCAATCCTGGAGTTCAGCCAACTCCCCTGACCAACTTCAAGGGGGCAAGGGACCCTAGAAACACCTTTTCCTGTCCCAAGCCCTTCCCTTCCTGCTGTAAGCCCCATGAAAGTCCAGTCCGGTTGAGTTTCCACGCGGTTTCTCCTCAGACCCTTCCCCTCTGTGGGTCTGATCGAGTTCCGCCTGGGAGTGATATCTCAACAAAGCCTGTTCAGCGGTCCTTTTAAATCTGCCTCCTTTGGCCATTGCCTGCCCCGACTGATCTGACATCTGCCGCTGTCTGGCTGGGCACAAGATCACGAGCCACTCAAACAGGAACAAACTTTATTTGAAAAAACCGCCAACACCACGTCCTTGCCCGGGAAGCTTCCCGATCCACCCACGCGGCGTTCTGCCGTTTCCTTCCCGGAACTCCAGCGCAAGCGCCTCCCCCGGAATTCCCTCCTACTGCACTTTCCCAACCAATGGGAACTCTCCAGGAGTCCCGCAGCAGGAGTCCGGTATCCATATGAAAGTAATTTTTAACATAATCATATCATCTCAATGGCTAGCTGGCATCACCTTTCAATCAAAAATGCCATGCATCATATTAATTGGCTGTGGCTCCCAGCAGACATCCATCTTCTCCTTGTTTCATATAAATAAATCCCATAATTTTTAACTGTGCCCCGACCATCTCAAATAAAAATTATATTTCTCAGCCTCCTCCACAGCTGTGTGTGGATGTTGGATTCAATTTTGGCCAATGAGAAGAAAAACCGTCCCATGTTCTTTTAGGGACATTCCTTGAAGGACAATTAATGAGCACCCTTTTCTCTGTGGCAGGAACCTGGGTGTGAGGTCTGGCGTGGCAGCTGTAACCCTGTGCTAGTGTCACAGAGCTGGGGCCTTCCAAGAAACTGAGGCAACACGACGACCCTCCTCAAGCATCACACTCTTCCAACCCCGATTCTTGAAGCAAGTCAGAAAGGTTTCAGACATGTCACTCAGGGTAACAGGAATGAGTTTATTGAAGGGATAGGAAATGGGGAAGGGGACACTCTCAAGGGAGAGAGTGGGTCCCTCTCAGAGAAGAGAGGAACTATCTGCCTCTCCGGCACTCCAGTTTTATTGGGGGATCCCAGAGAAGTTTCCAGAGAGTCTTGCCCAGGTCCACCTCTTGGCTTCTGACTGACAGCAAGAGGACATCAGACTTTCAAGTCCCTACTGTCGTGGCAGCTCTAGGTCACCTTGGTCCATGCCGAGCAGTTCTAACTGGATTCTTAACCCATACATTCTTACAGATTTCATGGTCAGGAGGAACTATCCTTCTCTCCCAGAGTTTCAGGATCTGGTCATAAAAATCTCCTGGGTTCCTCCCATGGACATCATCTGGGGCCTGCATTTCTCCTGCAGTTAACAGGTAGGGTGCTGAGGATGGGACATAACCTTTCACGTAGGCCAGGGAAGGGCTGCAGGTGAATTGCTCTTGGAAAAAAAAAAGCATGAGGGGTCAGTGCAGTGGGCCCACTGGGTAGAGAGATCCTCTTACCTCACGTCCTCATCATTCAGGTCTGTCTGTCCCCTGACACTAGGAGGAGGATCCTGGACCCAGGGAAAGGAGAGGCGTAAACTGCAAGGAGTCGGAGACCCCGAGGGCCTGGTCAAGGCTCCACTCTCCTTGGACTTCTGACTTCCGGGCTTTAATGGGAGGGAAGAAAACAATCCCCTTTGTGTAAGCCACTGGTGGGTCTCTAGGGCTTGCTACCCAAACTGACCCTAACTGGTAGAGCCCTAAGGGGTGGAGAGGGAGCCTTGGAGGCAAAGTGGGCATTCACCCAAGTGCCCAGGGATGGCCCAGCACTAAACGCCAACTGGAGCACCCTATGGAGCTTTAGTGGGCGCGATCAAGGGACAGAGGTTGAACGGGTCCCGATGGCCAGGACTTGCCCTGACTCCTCAGCACCTCCCTCAGGCCTGCCCCACCCACCTGCTCATGGAGTTGGGACCCAACTACAAGAAGGAAAGATGTTCCAGCCCCACCCGGGCACCCACCATCTCTGTCCTGTGAGTGGGAAGAAATGGCACGTCACCCACACTGTCCTCAGGAAACCTGAGCCCTGCCTGCTCCCTTCAGAGAGCTGTGGAGGGGACACCTCTGCCCAGCTCCTCTGGGCTTTGCCCACTGGCAGTGCAAGGAGAAGACACGTTGGCCTCTCAACAGAGCTCCTCAAAGCAGAGTGCGGCGCCTCGGAACCTGCTAGAAATGTAAAATTCAGCTTTTCCCCAGGCTGCTAGAGGAGCAGAACTGGATTCCTTTGCAGATGTAAAGCAGGCCTGGGAAGGCCCAGGGACACTACCTGAATGTAGAAACCAGTGGAGGGGTCGTTCACAATCGGGCTGCACTGCCCTTGGGTAACACCCTAGCATGGCCGCACCCTGGGCTATGTGATCCTCAATACCATGCTCATGTGCCTCAGCTCCTTACCTTAAAATGGAAATTATAACAGCTTCTACCCCAAAAGGCCATTATGAAGACTGAATGAGATATCCCCCAAAAAACCTTTTAGGTGCCAAGATGGAGGTGTGGGCTGGGTTGGTTTCTGCTAGGGTCTTTCTCCTTATCGATCACCTTTCTGAAGTCTTCACAAGGTCTTTCCCCTGTGCATCGGTGGACTAATTTCCTCTCCTTGTCAGGACACCGTCTTGTTGGATTTTGTCCATCCTAATGCCCTCATTTGATCCTAGTGACCTCTTTAAAGGCCTTATCTCCAAGTGCCGTAGTCACTTTCTGAGTAGTGAGGGTTAGAACTTCAGGGAGACTCACTTCAGCACAGAACAGGGGGGGAGATGTTATTATCTGATTTTCAGTTGAGGAAACTAAGGCACGGGGAGATGGGAAACTCTCCCATGTCCACAGAGAGCAGAGGCCAGAGCCGGGGGCTGAGGGGGAACGCTGACTCCACACCTGGGCATGGAGCCGCTGCCCGCAGCCACCACCACCCACAGAGGCACATCTCCAGCCACCAGGCTCTTTCTACAACTGAGGAAACCAAGGCTCAGTGCGACACCTCTTGCCAAGGTCACTTACGTGGCAGATGCCAGAAGAAGAGCTTCAGCCCGGGTATTTTGGCTGTACCCCAGCCCCACCAACGCCCTGAAATGGCTCCTTCTTTGGAAAAGGGAACAGCAAGCCATCCCAAGGAGGCAAAGAGGAGTTTAGGAGCTGAGTGCGGTGGCACAGGCCTGTAATCCCAGTGGCTGGGGAGGCTGAGGTAGGAGGATCATGACTTCAAAGCCAGCCTCAGCTACGGCGAGGCGCTGAGCAACTCAGTGAGACCCATCTCTAAATAAAATACAGAATATAGGGCTGGGATGTGGCTCAGTGGTTGAGTGCCCCTGAGTTCAATCCTGGTACCCCCCAAAAAGAAGAGTTTAGGAATAAAAGCAGTCTGACTTTCCCAGGGTATTACAGGAAAATTAGTAAGAAAATGGTTCCCTCTAGTGCCTCTGAGACAAGTATGGAGCTTGAAGCTCAGAGCAGCTCCAGACAAGCGGGGAACCTCACCTTCCTGTGCGATCCCCACCCCCCACATGGGTTTGTCCTCTCTGTGCTTCCTCTGGCCCCTCTCCTCTGCACCCCACCCCATACTAATAACGCTCGCATTTACCAGTGGCGACTGTGCTGGACCTCTAGGGACCTGAGTATTTAATCCTCTCAATTCCACAGGGTGGGGGTGGGGGCATGATGACCCTCCCATGTCGTATATAAGGAAGTTCAAACAAAGCCCCTTGCCAAGGTCACTGCACTGGAGCTGGTGCAGGCTTGGTAGCAACCCAGGCACCTGACCGCCAGCTTAGGCGCTCGTTCATGCTCCACGGGTGGCTGCCAACTCCACGGGTGGCTGCTAAGGAACTAATGGGTTAAGGCGTCTCAGCTTCTCCTTCACGTGTTCATTTGTTCATTCATCCAAGAAGAACTTAGCACCGCTACTCTGCTTACAGTGCCCCACGATCAGCTCCTCCCTTGAGGGTTTCCAGTCCTGGCGGGGGTCGGGGAGAACTTTAAAGACTTGGACCCTCAGTCAATGGATTGTGTTCAGGTTGCTCTGGGGCAAAGAGGAGAGGAACTCACCATCCAAGGAAGTCAGGGAAAGCTTGATAATGGAATTGACAGCCATGCTGGGTCGTGAAGGGGGCCGAGAGTTGCTGGGCTGCTGTGTGCGGAGATGGGTGGCCTGAGGGAGGAGGAGGGCGTGGAGGTGGCACCGGCTGGGGGCCATGCTCAGGAGGGGCTTCATTCTAGACGCCATAGCATTTTACACCTTGTGGGGCTTGGAACAACAGGGTCTTGAAATAGCTTCGCATCATACGTGGGCTGAGACCCGAAGTCCCCACTGTGGCCCAGAAGCCGCACACCATGTGGCTTCCCAGCTCTGGCTGCCGTCTTCTAGCCTCATCCCTGCTCTTTCCCTGGCTGCTGGCCTCCAGCTGTACCTGCCTTCTTGCTCCTCCTCAAAAAGATCAGTCTCAGGACTTAGACATTGGATTTGCCGCTCCCTCTACCAGCAACACTCTTCCTCTTTAGCATCGTCCTTTTAAATCAGCTAATGACATCCAGGGGAGCTTTAGCCCCACTCTCAATAAAGGCTGGTCGGACGAGTGAGGTCTAGTCTATGACATTTCAATTCATCCAAAATAAGAATACAGAGCGCTCTCAGCTGTTTAATTGTGCTGCATACTTACCCAGGACACGCTGTCCCGTTCCAGCTTCTCTGATCACCTATTATATCTGAGCTATCTCCTGGTCACCGGCAGATCCTCCAAGCAGGTCTACGCTGCAGGCAGTGAGGCTGCCGAGCAATTTAGCTCTTGGCCTGCAGCTGCATCTAACAATCCTGCTGCCACAAACACGCCTCAGCAGCAGAAAAGAAGCCGTGAAATTACCTGAATTGAGAAGCTGATGGGAAAGGAAAAGGGGCCTGTCATAACCCAACTAAACTAAAACACAAAAAGGCAATTCCTTCTAGCCACTGCCAGCACGTTCCAGAGGCTTGGGAAAGGGGAGAGGGTGTCTCTCTGGCTTCTGGTCTTATCTACACCTCCCTCAGACCCTGTCAACTCCCCTCACCCCGCTGAGGAGTGACCGTGGCCTTAGGACAGAATTAAACAGCCGGACCTGTTATTAGAGAAAGATGTTTCTGATAAATTTTGGCTGGTCAAAATAGCAGTAAAGTCTTTGACAGAAAAGACACAGAACCTCCTACTTCTCTCATTGAAAATGCAGTGTCAAGATCAGCTGTTTTGATATTTATGAATTGATTCATGTCCATACCAGGTGCTTGCCTCTCCTCTTTGTTTCTTGTCTAATTCAGAACAACAACAACAACAAAAACCAGTTGCAAGTTCCCAAATGTTGCACCCTAACCCAGTGCTCATTTTTTTCTGCATGCTATTATTCTTTCCTGTCTGATGATAACATTAACTGATTACAACTAAAAACAGGATCCTTTTTTAGAAGCTGCAGCTAAAAGTTAATTTTTCAGGATTGGGTCAGTGGTGGGATGTCTTCACAAACACAGGATGGAACAGCTAAGTCATTTATGCCCAGAATCCTGGTGAAGGAAATTGGGCTTCATGAACACTAAAGCAGTCAGCCTCTTCTCCCTTGTGAGGAAAAGAAGACCTGGCGCTAAGCTTTAAATGTGAACCAGTACCTGGTTTTGAAATGGTTATTTACAGAAGAGTATCCGTTGGGACTCTGAGCAGCAGATTCTTCATACCTCGTGAAAGAGATTTTTCTTTTAGGAAAGACTCAACTGTAAAAGGTTCTGAGGATGAAATCTGGCTCCTGAGTTTCCTACAGAAGGAAAATGTACTGCATGCAGATGGTGCGTTTTCAATGTTTAGAAGGTTCACTTTGTAGGAGCCTCTAGAGGGTTAGATAATTGCCCAGCAGCCTCTGCGGGTTCTAGTGGCAACGGGCTCAGGAGATTTACTCCTTGAAGGCTGCGAAGCAAAGTGATTTCCCAATATTTGCAAATTGGCAAGCTGCAAAGTTTTTGAAAAAGCAGATGAAGGTTGGAGAGCTCTGAGCTGTGGCCGGAAATCCCAGCTCAGAGAAGGTGCACTGCGTCAGTTCTCCATTCGGACACTAGATGGCGCGAGCAGCCTTCCCGGCTGGAGCGACCTTCTCCCTCCCATTCCCAGCGCAGGGTCCATAAAGAAGAGCCAGAAAGGGCTTCCCCTTGCTTAGCGAGCAGTGGGGGGCGGATGTAGGGCCACTTCCTTGGATATCCACAGAGGGCTGGTCAGAAGGTTAAGCCGCCTTGCATTGTCTCCCCCTTGCTTCTCTGGGCAAGGGCAGGTGTCTGCGCTGGGGTGCAGCGCAGCCCACCCTCCTCCAGCCCCAACCCTGTGGCTCCCCAGCTTTTGCAAAAACTGCTGTTTTTCCCTTAATGTTTATTTTCTCCTTTTTTGCATAAAAGCCTCCTTGATGTGGGGCTCTGAGCAGCCAGAGGGTCTTGGGTCCTGGAATTCACGTGTGGGGAGCGCGGCGGGGTTGCGGGGTGGTGGTGGCGCTGAGAGTGTTTGCAGGAAGCCGAGACCCGCCATGCCCACCTCGCCTTTTCAGGTGCTTGATACTTGCGGTATGTATGCTGTGTCTGAAGTCCGATATCATCCCCCATACTTGGGTAGTGTCCCTGAAGTCCAGACTGTAGTTAGGTCATGCTGCCATTCCGGGTCAGTCCCAGGGCTTTCTGCTTGTCTGCTAACTCTTTAATCCCTGTTCTCCACCCCATAGACAAATGCTGTAATATGATTCACAGAGATCCACGAATTCACAATATCGACAGGTTAAAAAAATGTTTAAAATGTGTGTGGTGTGTGTATGTATGTGAAATTGTACAACATCCATATATTAGAAATCCACAGCCCAGGAATAGACAAAGAGCTCAAGTTCACATGGGTTGCAGCAGAACTTGGCCTCTATTGAGACCAGCCCTTCTTCCACCACCAGCTTGCATATATTTTTAATTCACATAAATGAGTTTTAGGAATTAGTGAGAAAATGAGAAGCCACTCTAGGTCTTTCAGACGGAGAGAATTGAATCTGCAGGGATGGTTACACAAGTGTGGGTAACTTGAGAAGATAAATGTGTGAAGATGAGGCTGCCCCAAGACTGTCAACCACAGGACACCATGTCTACTACCCCTGGGGGCTGGAGGGAGGATGTAAGAGTAACATACCAGAATCCAGCAGCTAGACTTTCGAGTTGGGCTAGAACATGGGAACTGCCAGGAGGATCTCAAGTGGTGGCAAGAGCAGCACCATACAAGATGCACAGGGGCGGTAGGAGGTAGGATGGCAGAGAGAGAAACACCATGGCACTTCCTTCTTCCTGCCTTCCCGTCTGCTACCAGAATCCCATTGCCTGAGTCATCCCGGAATTCAGAGGCAAGACATGCAGTTAGTTCCCTGAGATACAGAGAGGGGCAGAGGCGGATGGATTGAGAGTGCACTAGTGGTTCACAGGCTGAACAGGGTATGCTGAAGACCTTGCTGTTGTGCATGTACTTGAGTGGGTGTGTATATGTGCTCAAGTGTGTACAGTTAATATAGTAGTGAGATGGACATGGGTTCAGATCTTGGCTCCTCCACTCACTTGCTGTGTAACACGTTCAGGTAACTGAACATCTCTGTACCTCTTTCTCTGAACACTGATGACACCGTGTACCCCCCTGGGATTTTATAAGGACTAATTGAGGTAAGCTATGTCAAGCTTTTGGAGCAGTGCCTGGTACCAAGCAGCATTCGATGTTGTCTGTTATGGTTTTTAAGGCTTCCAAGTCTGTGTATCTAGTTTGTGATTCCTAACTGCTGCATGGAGCCTCCTAGTATGTGACCTCCACATTTTATTCATCCAAGGAAGCATGATGCAATTCACTGCTCCCCTGTTCATTTTGATTTGGGATGGCTGAGTGGTAGACGTGTGTTGAATTTAGGCACCAATGTAATTCAGAAATAAAATTAGTGCCTACAGTGGGGTGTAACAGTGTACTAAAATCCAGGGTAACATGTTCACTTCACTAACTCAGCTTTACCTTTTTGTAAATGAAGATACCTTGGCTTTGCTCTTCTATTACAGTATAGGTTTTTTAAGAGTCCAGTCTCTGAATAATGTTACCAGCTGATCACCTGCACTGGCCTCCTCAATTGCCCTGGGGTAGGTATCATTATCAACCAGAAAATCAAGTTTAAATACCTTACAGTGGCTGAGCCAGGGTTGCACCCAGGCCTGTGCTTAATCCTTCTGCTATACCACCTTTAGGTCAAGGGGGAACCTGGGAGTGGCAATTCAGCTGTGGCTTGTGGCCAAGACTGTGGGTTGCTTCCTTGGGCATGCAACTGGATGAACAGGGCGAGGATCAGTTGCAGACAGTCAAATGGCCACAGCATGACCCTGAGATGGGGTCAGAGCTGAGAGTGTGTGAACAGTGACTAAAGGTCTAGAATCATCCAGGGAGATGCCAGAAATCCTTGCCTAAGGGCAGAGCTGGCCAGTGCAGAGGCAGCCACAAAGGGCCGAGGTCTTGGTGGGAGAATGCAGAGTTGGCAGCTTTAGTGAATTCATTGACTGATTATTGCAATGCCCTGTTGAGTCACACTGTAAATGATTGCATGTTGTAATTGGAAGCTCAGCCAGTGTCGAGTGTGGTTCAATTGGACAATTGCTATGCGCTTCCAAGGATGGATGTGGACCATTTATCTATGTCTTGTTGTCTCAGCACGTCTAGAGTCAATGCTAATGAGAACAGATCCATTTTCCTAAAGCACCATTTCTATTATAATGCACCTGGGTTAAAAGCCTGCAATGACAGCCCATTACCTAGGTGGAAAAGGCCAAATGCCACATTTGGAATGGTGATGTCTCCAGAGCTGGCCAGCCTCTCTCTAGCTTAGCCTCCCTCTGCTTCCCACACATGCTTGATTCTGCCAGGCGGGGACAGCTCCCAAACCCCCACCCTCAACATGCCTCACACTCTCCCCTTCCATAGGTGTTACTCAGTCTTTGTCATTCTGACCAAAATACCTAACGAGAACACTGTAGAAGAGGAAGAGTTTATTTCAGGCTCACGGTTTCAGAGGTTTCCGTCCTTGGTCAACCAACTCCATTGCTCTAGGCCCCAGGTGAGGGAGAACTTCATGGTGGAACAGCTGCTCAGCTCACGGCATCCAGAAAGCAGAGAAAGACAGAAAGACACCAGGGACAACTGGGATCTTCAAAGTCACACCCCTGGCTACCAGCTTCCTTCAGACCCACCCTGCCTACCCATAGTTACCACCCATCAAGTGGATTAATCCACCGACAAGGTTACAGTTCTCATAATCTGATCATTCACCTCTGAACATCCCTGCATTGCCTAACACATGGCTTTTGGGGGACATTAAAAAGCCAAACCATAACATCACACCTTTGCCCATGACATTCCCCTACCTCAACACCCTCCTCTACTCCTAGATAAGGGCATCATCACACTGAGTCCAGGGAAACCCTCTGCAAAGTCTCCTACTGTCCCACTGAGGTCAAATAAGATGGAAACCACACACATTGAAGTGTATTATATCAGCCTCTTGCCTATAGGTATGTGCATTCATCTAATGTTTATGGAGTACCTACTGAATGTTGGGTATTGCCGAGTTATAACCATATTCTAATATATAGTATGTATTATCTTCCTATGGTTAGGTTATGACAAGGTATCACCAACTTGGTGGCTTAAAACAACAGAAATTTATTCTCTCACACTTCCCAAGTTTGAAATCGAGGCATTAACAAGGTAGGCTCCTTCTGGGGTTCTGAGGGTGATTCTCTTTCACATCCGCCTCCTCGCTCCTGGAGGCTGCCAACACTCTTAGAATTCTTTGGCTCGGAGATGGATCACTCCAACTTCTGCCTCCATTTTCGTGTCTCCTTTCCTCTGTGTCTTTCTTTCTTTTCCCTCAGAAAGACACTTGTCTTTAGATTTAAGTTCCACCCTCATCCAGGATGAAATCCTCTCAAGATCCTTGACTTAATTACAACTGCAAAGACACTTTCACCAAACGAGGTCACAGGCGCAGTTTCGGGGGAAGGATGTATTTTTGGAGGACATCATTCAACCCACCACACAGTGTTTTAAATAAAAAGGGCTTTATTCTTCTCCCTTACTGAGAAGTCTGGAGGCGGGCAGCTACCAGCCCTGGCTTATTTGTTCCCCCCTCTGCCGCTTTGTTGCTCATGAGATGAGAGTATCTCATCCTATAAGCTTGTCACCTCAGCTCACTATATTGTGCCTGCATGGGTGGTGGCAACACCAGTGTCATTTGTCCTGTTGTCACCAAAGCACAAGCTTTCTTAGACTCTACCCAGCAGACATCTCCTCAGAAAGAAAGGCTTGGAGAAGAGATTTAAGCTCTCCTGTCTTCAAGGTGGGCAAGGCAGCAGCCACCAATGTCTACCATGGGAGGGGGAATACACAGGGACCAACACAGAGTCCCCAACACTCAGGACAACCTTGCCTTCAGGCTTATTTGACTGCAAGAAACAGACTGTACTGGTAGTGAACCCCATGTGCACGGTCCCCCTTTAACACAGACCCCGTGTCTGAAGGCACTGACCCCAGTCTTCCTTCAGCCATCAGAGCCCATGGGGTCTAACTCATCTGCAGAGGTTGGCCTTGTCCAAGGGCACACCATTTCCAGAGACTGCCACAGCCAATGAATGATCGTTTTGACTGAATTTGAACAACTGTGGAGGGCCACTCTGTCAGCAGTTTCCCACGATGGATGACAGAATTGTGCTCCCTTCCTTTACCTCTCACCCCATAATTCATATGCTGAAGTTTTAACCCCTAGTACTTCAAAATATGACTTTATTCAGTGACAAGGCCTTTAAAGAGGTCATTAAGGTAAAATGAGGTCATTTTGGAGGTCCCTAATCCAAGAAAAAGAAATTAGGACCCAGGCAGACATAAAGAAAAAGACCAAGTGAGGAACCTGGAAAAGATGGCATCTTCCAGCCAAGGAGAGAGCCTCAGAAGAAACCAATCCTGCTGACACCTCCATCTCAGCCTCTAGGGTTGTGAGACCCTAAAATGCTACTCCTTCAGGGTGCGTGTTTATGGCCGCCCTGCAAGTGATCCTGCATGGACTGGCCAAGGCTGTGGGCCTTCACCCTGCGGGCCTCTCCCTCTGCCCTCCCTGTCTCCTTCCCTTCCTCCCCACAGGAGACCATCTTATCCCAGTGGATCAACTCCATCTCAGAAGCGCCCTCCGGTGGCCTGTGCCTTTGCTGGTGCAGAAGAGAGGCTGTGGGCTGGGTACAATGTGCAGAGTCAGCGCCTGCAGGGAACACAAGGGCCTCTGAAGGCTGGCACAGCATCTCAGCAGCCTGTCTCCCTCCACCTGTCACTGCTTCCCGCCAAGTCTCCTGGAACATCTTCCCCCTCCCTGGCTCCTCCAGCAGGCACTTCACTACCGCCCCTAAGTCCCAGCCTGATCTATGAGACTGTCCACCGCTGGGGGCGCTGTTCAAATCTCAGATTATCTGATTGGTCCTACTGGAGCCCACGTGGCTGTGGGCGGGGCCTCAGCCTCTGGGCCGGGTCGTGGCCGTGAGGGAGCTTGTGTGTTTCACGTGGGAGGAATGGGACTTGGGACGCACTGCTGTCTCCCTTCCGCATGGATCCAGAGACACTGGGCGCCACTTCCCCAGGCCCAGGGGGATTGGAAGGCTTTGGAAGCCGGGCCTGGGTGTGAGGCTGCTTTGCATTCCTCTTCTCCCTGCGCCCGAACCGTGGCCCGCAGCCAGCCCAGCTCAGAGCTGGTGCTCAATGAACATTTGTGCATTCGAGGCCGGAGGCCAGGATTTCAGATCAGTTTAATTCATTTTCTTTCCCCATCACAGACCCACCTTGGAATCCTTCCAGCCCTCTCTCTACAGGACGCATGACGTGATGGTCAGGGGCGCAGCTGCGCTGTGGTTATATACAGTATGAATTTATTTAACATCTTTTTCATTGTGGTAAAATATACCTTACATAAAATGCATTATTTTTTTTCATGTTTCAACGTACAGTTCTGTGGCATTAAGTCCATTCACCCTGTTGTGCCACCATCACCACCATCCATCTCCAGAAGTCTTTCGTCTTCCCCAGTTGAAACTCTGTCCCCATTAGACAATAACTAACTTCCCTTTCCATAAGTCTCTGGTTAGCATCGTTTTACTTTCTGTCCCTTTGAGTTGGCTACTTTAGATTTCCCAGAAAGAAGACTCCTACAAAATGGATGGATCTGGAGACAAACATGCTAAGTGAAATAAGCCAATCCCCAAAACCCAAAGGCTGATAATTGTCTCTGATATGTGGATGCTAACCCAAGAGGGGGTGGGGATAAAAATTCATTAGAATTTTTATTAGACAAAGGTAGATGAAGGGAAGGGAGGAGGAATGGGAATGGGAAAGACAGAAGAATGAATTGGACATAACTTTCCTACGTTTGTATGTGAATTTAGTACCAGTGTAATTCCACATCATGTACAACCACAACAATGGGAAGTTATATTCTATGTATGTATAATATGTCAAAGTACAATCCACGTATTTTAGATATACATATTATACATCATGTATAACTAAAAAGAACAATTAAAAAAAACTTTAAGAAAAAAAAAGAAGGACTTATACAATATCTGTCCTCTTTGTGACTGGCATATTTCACTTAGTATGAAGACTACAAGGCTCATCCATGTAGCCTGTTTCAAAATTCCCTTCCTTTAGGACTGAATAAAATATTCCATTGTATATACCACATTTTGTTTATGCATTGACAGTAGACATTGTGTTCCATCGGTTAGGAGCTCTTTTTTAGGAAGAAAAATCAATTTAACTAACATTCATTAAAGAGATGAAATTTATGATATTGGTGTCTGGAATTTGTTTCAAAGTATTCCATAATATTTGTGGGGAGGTTGAGGGGTAGGGAGCAGGTGGAGATGAAATAAGATTGACCTAGTGAAGATAATTGTGGAAATAGAGCTTTTATGAGAATTGAGAGACATATCAATCAAATGCAACATATACACTTTGCTTTGATTCTGATTTAAATAAAACAAGTGTAAAATCAGAATTAGATAACAGTCAAATTTCCCAAATAGTCTAATTTTAATGGGCCTTACAATGAAGTCCCCTATACCCTATTCTGTAAAAAAAAAAAAAAAGGTATCATGAAGTAATGTGCTGTTAATCAGTTATTTTTCTATTGTTCTGTCTCTCTGTCCCTGCTTTACAAGGGAAGTCACTTTAAAAATGACCAATCTGCTTCTTATTCTTTTGTTTCTGCCTCTTTCAACCTTTTTCTATCTATAAAACCAGACTCCTCTGCTTGGCTCATTGGAGCACTTATTTTATTTTATGGAATGAATTAAAAGTAAAATTAATGAAGACCTTTATACTAAATTGATGTAAGTTGTCCTGTGACAGCACATACAAAGCACTGTATTACTCAAAACACCTCTGCAAGGTAGTTGCTATTATTATTCCCCTTTTACAGATGAGAACACTGAGGCACAGAGAAATCAGGAGACCTGGTGGAGAGCTGGAAAGGCTGGACGTCGCTACCTAGAGAGAATCTGTCCATGGCAGAGTTTTTAAAAATTCCAAGAAGGAGACCAAGTGAAGGAGTCTAGTTCCCTAGACTCAACTGTATCATGAACTTTTCCATTTTATGAGGCAATTCTATGTGTTTATTTATTTTATTATTTTTTTTTTAATATTTATTTTAGTTCTCAGCAGACACAACATCTTTGTTTGTATGTGGTGCTGAGGATCGAACCCGGGCCGCACGCATGCCAGGCGAGTGCGCTACCGCTTGAGCCACATCCCCAGCCCCAATTCTATGTGTTTATGAGTGCAAGCCAGGACAACTCTGAAGGGAGGGGACGTGGAGATAGGGTTGTCCAGAGTGGGGAGGTCAAAGGGGAATGGCCCCCCGACAGAAGAAACTCTCCTAGAGCACTGCTTCCTGGCTGGGGGCCAGTGCAGTCCAGTGCTCAAAGGAGCCAGGACTCAGCAGTCAAAGCCCTGGGTGTCTGCCGCTCACAGGCTGGAGCGCTGTCCCCAGCCTTGCTTGGGTGGCTGTCCCTGGGTAGTTTCACCATGACTCTACAACTTAAAACCCAGGGGCTGGAACTTTAATTCCTGTTTCCAGGGACCTGAAATGACTGAGGCCCAGATGCTGTGGTGAGACCTCTGTGACCTTTGCTTCCAAGAATTCTTGTAGAACAAGTCCCTGGGGTTTGTGTGACTCTAGAGCCGCGGGGGCGCGGGCTCTAGCTCTCCACACCCTGGCATACCAGAAGCCTACTGGCAGTTTTCCCGGGTTGTATGTGAGAGAAGAAGCTGGCAAACTCTCTGGTAGGTTGGCAGGCTAGAAACCCAGGGAGACTAGCCGGGTAGGCCACGTCTGGAGGCAGACTTCCTCTTCTTTCCGCTTGTTCTCTAAAGACCATCATCTTCTAAGAGGGGACCCCATGTTGTGGAAAAACCATCTGCTTTACTCAAAATATGATCTTCCAAAAGATGGTGGAATGTGATGGTCATCCTTACCCTAAGTACATGTATGAAGACGCGAGGATGTGACTCTCCTTTGAGTGCAATCAGAGGTATGAAAAGCTGTGTTCTGCATGAGTAATATGAATCGCAATGCATTCTGCTGTCATATATGACAAATTAAAATTCAAAAACAAAATTTAAAGTAAGTTTAAAAATAATCTAATCTTCCAGAGGTTAATCTAGTCTTAAAAATACCTTCACAGTGACATCTGGGCTGGTGTTTGGGTACAGTGGCCAAGGCCACCTGACACCTTCCCACCCACAGCTGTGACTTTCGGCAGCAGCGATGGTGTGTATCTTATTTAATCCCCTCAACAAGCCCAGGAGGGAGAGCCACTGTTGTCCTCAGTCTACAGATGGGGACATGAGTGACCCCAGAGCAGACCCAGGTGTGAGAGACTATGCTTTTGCTCAGACGCCCTTAATCTTCGCCACTTCCCATCTGCTATCCCATCATATTCTGGATAATCAGATCCAAATCTCTACAATTCGACAAAACAAAACTCCCCATTCTCTCTTTCCGCTCTCTCCGGGGAAGTGGCCTTGAAAGAGCTGTCTGTTCCTGGTGCCCCGGGTCTTATTCTTCCCCGCTCACAGCACCCTCGTGTCAGCCTCTACCAGAACAAGGAAACTGTGTTGAGCAAGGCCACAAATGATGTGCCCATTGCCAAAGCCAGTGGATAGGACCCTTTGTTTGTGTGCTTATTGTAGAAACTATATTTATGCAGCAATTGTTCATTGTTTTAAGAAAAAATTAGAGAAGCACTTCTGGTCAAGATGGTGTTAGTGTCAATAAACATTAGGGACATGCTTTCTGCTGCAAGCACACTGCAGTCACAGATAAAACCTTCAATCTGAGCACGTGAAACGGCACAGCTGAGCTCACAGGTAAGATCGTCACATTTATGGATCAGAAACAGGAGAGAAACACTCAGCAGAGGGTGGGGACCAGTGTTGCTGGGCAGAAGCAGGCAGTGTGGGCAGGACTTGGGTTCCTGGCTCCAAGGATGCAGGAACAGAGGCCAGGGCTGAGGGGAGGCTGGAAGGAGGACTGGTGAGCTCTCTCTTAGAACAAGACTGACAAAAGAGTTCCTTCAAGCCACTGTCAGAACTAAGCCTGTGTGAAGCTGAATGACTAAGTGGGCAGTGACCCGAGTGGAGCAGGAATAAGGACCTGCCTTGAGCCACCTGCTGGGGGAGTGGGCCACCCACCTTGCCAGTAAGCCAGAGTGACATCATCAGCTGCAGGTCAGGTTGACAAGGGAACTGCAAACCCCTAGACAAGGAAAGGGGAAGCAGAGGGAAAGAGAGAGAATGGAATCGAGCTCTGAAGTCCAAAACACACGAAGGAATCCATCTCCAGGAGATAACAGGCACTGAATCAACTGTTGACAACTTCTTCTCATTGGGTGAAATTAAGATAATAAAACAATCTGAGTGTCGTGATGAGGCAAAATTGTGACGTATGCAGTTGAAGGGAGAAATAAAGAATGTCCACATGTCCCTTTCAATGCTTTATTCACTCAAATTACTCAATACAATTTCACTCTATAGGTTCTTAATCAAGAAAACGACAATCCTTAGTGCTAGGCACTGCAGTAGACATGATCAATTCACAGAAAGCAATTCTAGATTGATTCTAAGCACTGCAAAACACTTAATCATGATAGGCTCATGACAGGCACTCCCTCTGCAGGCTAAGTCAAAAGTCTCAAGCCTTAGGCTTTACGTCCAGCAGATGCACACTGACTCAGACCGCAGTGACCAGGTCCAGAACCAAGGCAGGCTTTTCCTGGCATGGAGTGGACAGCTGATTGAGGAGAGGGTCGTAGGGAGAAGGCGAGGCTCTCACAAGGTCCAGACGAGGCAGTAGAGTTTGAGAGCGGTGAGGATCACGCAGAGGATCAGGAAATGATGACGAGTGATGGCATGTCAGGTCCTCAACAGGCGCTCCAGCTCGAGTGCATCCTTGTTTCTGCTGACTGAAGCCCTGTTCATTTGTTCTATCATTTATACTAAGTTTGGGGGCTTTTGACCCCCCTTTCAATCCTTATCAGCTACCACCTGATTTCTCAGTGACATCATTTACCCTGGGGTCAGAGACATCTGGTCTGGTGGTCTCCACCCTGATCTTCTCGCCTTTCCCTCTTACCAGGCGAGGACAGCCTGCCCGGGGCTTCTCTCTGATCATCGGGGTGAGGGGAAGGAACTTGTTTGAGAGCTCTGAGGGTGTGTCTGGGGAGACTGCAGGTTTCAAACTGGAGTTTTTAAAATGGAGTTGCTTAGGCTCAGGCCGAAGACCTGAAGAAAGAATTTAAAATAAATATGTTTCACTTATGTAAATAAAGTGATGGGAAAATAAATAAGAATAAAAATTATGAAACAAAATAGGGAGCAATGAACTTCAAAGAGGATGAAGATGAAAACCAACCCACTAGTAATCTTGAACGTATAAAAGAATGTTCTGAAATCAAAAATCTGAAAGAATGGGTATAAACTAAATTTGGGGCAGTCATGAAAATAATTAAATTAAAAGATAAAACCAGGACACTACCCAAAACATGGCACAGAAAGACAAAGTTTAGAAAGTATGTAAGAATAAGTGAGGAGAGAGGAGGAAACAGTTGGCGAGGGCACATAGGGAGGGCAGAGAAGGTGACAGAAGAAGAATAACAAGGGAATGATGGGTCAGCATTTCTTCAAATGAAAGAACAGGCTTCCAGACGGGGTGGTGTGCAGACCATCCAGGTGGAGAGGAAACCTGCAAGGCCATCAAAGAGAACTAGAGTATTTAAAAGGACCTCAACAAGACAGTAATTTTTGCATGAGCAACAAAAGATATTGGCAATAGTACTGATGACAGCTCACCCTTGAAGAGGTACCTGTGTACCTATGTGCCAGGTATCTGAGGCACTTGATGTATATTAATGAACTCTCACAACAATGCTGAGACATAGGCTTATTTTACCCTTTTTATAGATGAGAAAACTGAGCCAAACCCACGTTCTTGTTGGAGGCCTCACTGTTAGTAAGTGGGATTTAACCTTATCTGGCTCCCATGGCTCCTACCCCCTGCTCCATGTTGCATCTCACTGCAGAGAAATATGCTCAAGATGGTGACAGAAAACAAATGACAGCCTAGAATTTCATCCACTACTGAAGTCAGGGTTGTTTTGGCACACAGAGATTAAAAACATGTACTACTCAGACATTCGTTAATATTATTAATGTGTGTATTTCAGCAAAATTATCTCAAAGGGAAAAACACAGGAATTGAGAAACAATGAGTTGATCATCAGTATTGGTAAATTTAACTATAAAATGTAGAAATAAATATTTAAAGAAGGGATGAAACTTAGGAGACAATGACAAGATCAAAAGTTAAAGAAACTTGTGTTTCTTTTCATGTTTTAAAGGAGGAAGAAATATTGAATGACTTCAGTCTTTTTTTTTAATTATAGTTACAAGTAATAATAAAAGATAGAAATAGAATCATCTGTGGCTTTCACACCAAGGGAGTAAAAGAAGGAATATAGAAAATTTTTATCAATGCAGCAGAATAAATGGAAGGAAAAAACAGAAGCAAAGAAAAAGAATAGCAAATAGAAAGAGCAAAATAATTCTAGGAAAAAGATCTTCAAATATATTAGAAATTACATAAACATAAAAGGAATAGATTCCTTGATGAAGAGATAGGAATTATGACATTTAATTTTTTAAAATCTGGGCATACTGACAAAGCCATTGTTTTAGTCAGTTTTTTCTTTCCTGTGACTAAAAGATCTGACCAGAACGATTGTAGAGGAGGAAGTTTATTTGAGGGCTCACAGTTTCAGAAGTCTCAGCGCATACAGAGTGGGCTCTATTCTTTGGGGTCAAGGTGAGGCAGAAAATCATGATGGAAGAGTGTGGTAGAGGGAAGGTGCTCACATGATGATCAGAAAGTAGAGAGAAAGAGACTAAGCTCAGCTCACCAAATATATACTCCCGAGCGCATGCCCCCAGTGGTCCACCTCCTCCAACCACACCCTACCTGCCTTCAGCCACCACATAGTTAATCCCATCAGGGAATTAATTCACTGTTTGGGTTAAGGATCTCGTAACCCAATCATTTCTCCTCTTAATGTTCTTATATTGTCTCACACATGAGCTTTTGGGGGGCACCTCAAATCTAAACTATAACAGCCATATTGTATGGCTTGCAAACACAAACAGGAAGAAAGTTGGGATTGTAACACTCAAGCCTGATGCTACCAATTTGGATCTTGAACATCTCCCAAAAGGCTGTTAAAAGACTGGTCCCTAGGTGGCAGTATTGGAATGATGGAACCTTGGAGGGGAGGAGCCTACTGAGAGGTGTTTAAAGGACTGGTCCCTAGGTGGCAGTATTGGAATGATGGAACCTTGGAGGGGAGGAGCCTACTGAGAGGTGTTTAAAGGACTGGTCCCTAGGTGGCAGTATTGGAATGGTGGAACCTTGGAGGGGAGGAGCAGTACTACTGGGAGGTCTTTAGGTCTTTGGTAATGTCCTTAAAGGGGAATGTGTTAGTCAGCTTTTTGTGATTGAGATACATGACAACAACTTAGATGAGGAAATGTTTATTTTTGGCTCATGATTTCAGAGTTCAGTCCATGGTCATTTGGCGCCATTGCTCTGGGCCTGAAGTGAGGCAGAACATCATGGCAGAAGGGTATGGCAGAGAAAGGCTGCTCAGCTCATGATAGCCAGGAGTCAGACAGAAAGAGAGGAGCCAGGGACAAGATAAATCCTGCCCCCAGTGATCTACTTCCTGTTAATAGTTACCATCTAATAGTCCATTCAGGTTTTCAGTCCATCAAATGGAATAATCCATTGTTTAGGTTATATCTCTCATAAGCTAATCCTTTCACCTCTTACCATTCCTGCTTTATCTAATACATGAGCTTTTCTAGGAACACCTCATAGCTAAAACCTAACAGGGGTTGGGGGAACAAGCTCTTTCTTCTTCCTCTTTGCTCTCCAGTTTGTGAGACAAACAGTTTTGCTCTGCCACACACTTCTGCCATGATGTGTTAACTTGCTACAGGCCCAAAGTAATAGGGCCAACCAGTCATGAACTGAAACCTTCAAAACAGGTGAGCCAAAGTAGTGATTTTCTCTTTATAAGTTGATTGTCTCAGGTATTTTGTACTAGTGATGAAAAGTTGACTAATGCATCGGACAAAAAAGAATTGACAACAACAACATTAAAAGAGTGGTATACAAAGTTGAAAGAAATTACCTTCCTAAGAAGATATAGCTGTCATAAACTTGTATGACATTGCCGGTACAACCTTATAATATAAAAAGCAAAATGGATCAAATTACCAGGGAAAATGGAAAAATCGATTTTCAGAGAAGAAAACCATAAATGATCTCAAGGACATGATTATAAAAAGATTACAAAAATATTTGAGATTTAAATTTAAACAAAACATTCAAAGCTTTTAAATTGGTAAAAAATGTGCGGAGAATACATGTTATTTTCAAATATAAGTAACATTTAAAATTGATCATATATTACATCACAATATTTTCAGAGAAATAAAATTAGGTTCTCATTTTCTGTCCACAACACACTTAAATTGAATGTCAAACTTCCGACAGTTTGGAAATTTAAAAAAGGCACCTCACACAACAGATGGGTTAGAAAGAAAAATATAATGGGAACAGAAAATATTTTGAACTGAAGAACATTAAAAGCATTACTTAGCTGGGCTCAATGGTGCTTGCCTAAGCTCAGTGATTTGGAAGGCTGAGGCAGGAGGATCACAGGCCAGCCTCTAGCAAAGGCCCTAAGCAACTTAGCAAGTCCCTGTCTCAAAATAAAAATGAAAAGGGCTGGGGATGTGGCTCAGTGGTAGAGTCCTTGGGTTCTATCCCCAGGACAAAACAAATAAATAAAATCCCCAAACCATTACTTATCAAAACTGCAGTATATAGCTAAGTAATACTTAGAGGTAAATACCACTCCTTTCCAGCCACCTGGTTCTATTGTGTCCTCCCACAGATATTAAAGTATATACAAGAATATATGTGTAGACATTGTCAAGTGTCAAACACTATCACTAGGCCATCATTGGTATAAAAAGTTATAAGCAATACATATAAACTTGTCAATAATGCATTTTGAAGATTTTCCCTTTTTTAATGACTACATAAGGTTAATTGTGAAACTGCTGGGCAGCTTTAGAAATTTTGCAACAAAATCAGAAATAACACAAAGTGCTAGTCAGGTTTTCATGCCTGGGACAAAAGACCAGAGAAAGTCAACTTATAAGAAGGAAAGTCTTATTTTGGTTTATAAATGAAACCAAACGTTTATAAAAAGTTCATAGATGTTTCAGTGCACCGTCAGCTCCATGGCATTTGGGCCTGTGGAGAGGCAAGGCATCATGTGAGGAGCGTGTGGGGAAGAAGAGCTCCTGCCTCAGGGGAAGCAAAGAGGGGGAGAGGGAGGGGCTGGGTTGTCACATCTTCCCCCAGGGCCTGCGCTCTGTGACCCAGCTTCTCTCCACAGGATCCGCCTCCTGAAGGCTCCACTAGTCTAGGTAGCACCACAGGCTGACAACCAGGCTTTTAGCTTATGACATTTAAGATCCAAATCTTAACAGATGCCATTCCCAATTAACTATTCAATGTTTTTGCCAACAGAAGACCAGGAAAATAAGTAAACAGCATAACAATTGGAAATGAAGACACAAAACTGTTTTTAATTTGCAGATAACCCAGTCAACTGCAGAGAAACCCCAAGAAAATCTATTGTCAAATTATTAGAATGAATGAGTTGACCCAGGTGGCTAGATGCCAAGTCAACATTTTAAAAAATGATTGTTTCGAGTATGCCAATAACCAATCGTGTTTTTATCAATAACCCATTCAAACTTTTAATTAAAAGAACCTATTGATCACACTTTCAGATCACCATGAAAAACCAGGAGAGAAGAAAATGGTGCCTACAGGCTGCAGCTGGAAAAACTCCAATGTAGGTTCTCTATTGGGCGCTTCATAGGCCAGTCCTGAGCCTGGGACCGTGTCAGGGAGGGATGCGTGCTGTTGTTATCAGTCCACACTGGGACACAGGCCTGAGGCAAGGAAGGATCAAACCACTCGAATTGGGTGAGATCCTCAGCAGTGAAGAAAGCACTTTTAATCTGCTATGCTCATCTGTCTCCCCTGTGAACGTCAAGGTCGTTAAGGGCAAAGACCGTGTCTGCTTGTCTCTGCAGCCTCTGGGCTTAGCACTGTGCCTTTCACAAGAAGGAGCCTCAATAAATGATCAATGAATGTGCGAGTCCATGTGACCTCTAGACCAGCAGACTCTTCTTTCCCAGGACAGCGGAACCCCACAGCTTGGGACAGAGTCCTCTGACGGCCTCAACCAGGTGAGTGGGAAATGAGGGAAATGGGCGTGACTGAGATCAGTAGGACCTTCTGGAGGATGAATGTGGCTGGGATCCAAGGTGCTGGACACAGGAACCTTGGGTAGTCTCTGAACTCTGCTCCTGTTGGAATTGGCTGCTTCCCCCAAGGCCAACGGTTTCCAGGAGTCTACCAGGTAGGGTCCTCTGCTCACTGGGAAATGGGGGCAGATTTCCATCCCATCTTTTCCAGAAAGTTCTGGAAAGGAACATGTGAAAGAAATACAGAAGGGCTTCGGCAGCCAGGCAAGATGGCTAGTGAGGAGGTCAGGCAAGGCCAGGCCAAAGGAGCATAGAGAGGGTCTTCTGATGAGGTCAACTTCCTGCTTGACAAAGGCACTCCTGGACACAAGCAGGAGACCCAATCAGACGGACACTTCATATTCCAGCTCCAAAGCGGAGGATCCAATAGAAAAACTACAACAGACGCACGGACAGAGGGGCACCAATCAATAATAGTGAGGAGTGTGGGACGGGGAGGAGATAAGGAAAGGAGGAAATTCCAAAGACCATAAAAAGAAAAGGCCAGAACTCTCAGCTCTGGGGCCCCTTCTCTCCGGAAAAGCCTATGTCTGTTGCTTTTGTAATAAACCTGCTTCTTGTTTGCTATCTCTGTGTCTTGTTCTTCTTTGCTGAACGCAGACAAAGAACCCAGCACCACTAGACAGTAACAAATGGATTCTCTTTCATGCCATGGCTAAGAGAAGTAGGTGCTCCTGCATTGGTAAGTACAGGCAGAACCTCAACCCTACTCTGTTTAGCATCAATACTTCTGCTAGGCAGACACAAAGAGGAACAAGGAGAGACAATTCACATTTGGAGAGAGCCAGGTTGGTGGAGACTGTCTTCACCCTCTCCGGTCTCTGCCTTAGAACCTCATTGTCTTCTCCCAGTGGTAGCAAGTTCTCTTTATTCTTTGAGGCTCAGCCCATATCACACTTCCCTGGGGACATCTTCCACGCCCATCCCTCCGGTTCCACGACTGTTCTGGACTCTGAACTTCTGAAGACTGTCATGGTAATTGATTTTCTCTCTGCCTGCATTTTCTCCCTTTTGGGGACCTTCCCTCCTCCCAACACTTTGGGAACCAGATGGTCAAGCCCCTTCCTGCTGTGTGGCTATGCAATTCAAGCTGGCCCACCTAAGAACCGCATTTACCCGGCTGGACACAGAGCTTGGTCCAAGGGAGGTGCGAGGCCAAAGTGGGCCCTGAGAGAAGGAAGCCCTCTCTCCTTTTGAAGGACCATGCTGGGGCAGAGAAAGATCAACTTTTCTATAAGCTAAAAAAAAGGTGTCAGGAGAGGAGGCCCCACAGAGGACAGCACACTGTGAGCTGACCAGAGCCTGATCATATCTTGAGATGGGTTTAGCCGCGCTGAGAGCCGAGCTACTCTAGCAGCTGAGTTGGCCCATCTCCCCTCTACTTGAACTGTAAGGGTCCGGTGAACGTCGGAGGAAGAGACCACCAAGTGACCAACTCATGCAATAGCAAAAAGGGTTTATTGAGGGTCCAATCCAGCGCGCTGGGGCTCCGTGCTCACTCAAGAAGGGAGAGCAGTCCAGAGCCCCGGGCAGGGCTTGAAAAGTATTTAAGAACACTTTTTGGGGAGGGCGGGGTCTTTGCATACATCACAGTCTCCTTTAACAAATCATCATACTCCGCGGGAAAATCAAACAACAATTTTAGACATGATTAGTACATTCATTGGCGGGAACAGGTTGGGCGGGGGTGGTTGGTCACTCCTAAGCGGGGTACACATTCAAACTGGTTGGTTGTGGGCCCTGAATGCCTACGTGCCAGGCTACACAGGGTCCTAGGTTATTAAACAACCAGAGGGTCAGGGGGAATATTTACTGGGCAGTTCCGGGTATTGTCCTAACAGCTACAGGAATTTCAGGTTTTGGGGGTAGCAGAGGAACTTAACAATACCTGGTCCTTTACTTTTTAACTCAGGCCTTGCAGCTTAGAAACTTTACAATGCCCGGTCTTTTACACTTTAACTTCAATTTCTTTTACTCTTACAGAACCACTCTGAATTTGGGGTCCTAGCACTTGAACCAAGAATTGTGATTCATTGGACCTTTGATTTTGAAGGCTGAGTCTTGCCCATCTCCTCAAACATCTCACTTTCTACAGTAAGACGTTGCTGATCTCTGCGACTGGTTGGAAGGATGGCCAGGCCCCTGGCTTCTCTCAGTATCATTCTCCCATTTTTGATGCTTTTTCTTACCGCAGGGTTAATCCTGCTTCGGTGTCAAAATAATGTACAAGAGCCTTGAATTACTTAAGGTAGCTCATGCAGATTCCACTGCTGGCTGCCTTGTCTGGAGCCTTTCCATTGTTTGTGTGTGTGTGTGTGTGTGTGTGTGTGTGTGTGTGTGTGTGTGTTTTCACTCTGTCTTTCCTCCCCACCTCTCCAACTAGGATTTAGGTGTACAACCTCACCACCCCAGTCCCCAAATGCCTCCTTTTCAGCTAGATACTTCATTTGAAGACAGCCCTCAAAGGTTCACAAATCCTGCACAGAAAGTACACTTTTCGTAAGCCTTATGGGACCCCCGAATTTAAGACATCCCAGAAATCTCTGTTCTGGATCCTGAGATGTTACCTCTCATCTGTGGTCAAACGATTTCAAAGAGCAGAGGGGCAGAGGTCTGTCTGATTTTCCTGGTACCACGCTCAGTCTCCATCTCTCTCATCATCTTATCATATGAGCACTCACTACAAAGCCTACCATGGCTCCCTAGCACCACCATACGAAATCACTTTGCCAGAAACAGCCCTGCTTGGGTGAACGTCCCTCCTGCATATGGCCCTCCATATCCCCAGACTGGTTGGCTAGCCCCCTTCCCTTCTTCATAAGAATATCAAGCTAATTCTGCACTCAACTTCTGCTCTCCTGGGGCTCTTCCTGTCTGCAATACTCTTCTTCCCTCTTCTTCCCATCTCCAAGTCCCACAGACTCATCTTAAGTCCCCCATCTTTCCTGTAGCCTTCCCTGATTTCTTCTGGTCCATGACACCACTTTTCTGAATAACGTCACCCTATAATCAGGACTCTACAGCTGACCATTGAATTGGGGCACTCTTTGGGATTTGAATCCATCTTGCCTTCTAACTGGCATACAGCTTTCTTGAAGGTTAGGACCATTTCTTGAGCCTGTTTTGCTCCCCTCCCCTCTATCTCACATCTGACCAGAAGAGGCATGTCATGTGCAGACAGTTGCTCCACCTAATTGATCAGAAGCATCTCTTTGGAAATTCGTTTTAGAACTACAGATTTCCTGGCTTCTCTCCTGGAGATTCAGACTGAATAGGTTTGGGGTGAGATACCAGTATCTATCTATATATATTTTCAACCTTATGAAATTTTTTATTGGGAAAGATAGATACTCGAATAAGCAGATGCTCTGACATATGCTAAGGAATAGTGATAAAAAAAAAAGTATGCTATGAAGAAAATATGCAGCATACAGTACCAGTGCATAATATGCAGTCTACAGAGCGTGTAGTATAGTGTATATATGGCACTTATGGTATACAGCCTATAGTCTATAGCATATTATAGTACACGGTAAAAAGTGCATAATGTGTGTGATCCACCATGGTACACAGCAGACGGCACATAGTATTCAGGGTAAATAGAGCAGGACAGCCAGGGGAGTGCTCTGAAAGGTCAAGAGCTAAATTATGCTTGGGAGCTAACTGAAAAAGAATAGGGGGTGGGGCAGAGTTCAGAGGAAGCAGATTATATACAGCTCTGAGATGGTAAGGAGCATGGTTCCTTTGAGAAATGGGAAGACCAACATGGCCTGAGCGCTCTCTCTCTCTCTCTCTCTCTCTCTCTCTCTCTCTCTATATATATATATATATATATATATATATATATATATATATATATATATACATATATATATATATATATATATGAATAACCCTGGATACATCTTCCAACTGAACTCTACACTCTGATCTTACACTGACACCTATTTTTTTGTTATGTTTTTTGGTACTGGGGACTGAACTCAGGGGCACTTGACCACTGACTGAGCCACCTCCCCAGCCCTATTTTGTATTTTATTAGGACAGGGTCTCACTGAGTTGCTTAGCACCTGGCTATATAGCTGAGGCTGGCTTTGAACTTGCGATCCTCCTGCCTCTGCGTCCCAAGCTGCTGGGATTAGGGCATGTACCACTGTGCCCAGTGACACCTGTTTTTAAAATCATCACGACTTAAAGCTTTGTGGAGATTCATTTGGAAAATGAAAGTAGAGTGAGCAAATTGGCGAATTCTCATCAAGACACGGAGCTGACAGGCCCGAACCCAGACTACTTTAAGTGTGCAGGGTCTCCAAGCTCTAGGGTGGGTGTCTCCCTGCACTGGCTGGTCCTCTTTCCCGTAGGTTACACAGCACGATGGCTGGGAACGTGGGTTTAGAGTCCCACAGGGGCTTGAGTCCTGGCTCATCCACTGGTTGGAGGAATTTGGCCAATATATTGAACTTCCCTGAACCTCAGTTTCCCGTCTGCTCACTGGGTGGTATAGAAGCCAGTTCCCAGGGCTGCTGCAGGTACTAAACAAGGCCCTGCACGGGGAGCACCCAGCTCAGGCCTGGCACAGGACAAGTACTGTCGTGGTGGGCTGCTAAATTGTTGAAGCTGGAGAGTCTGCCAGGTGGTAGGACAGAGTTGGAACACCACGCTGGAGGCCAGCGCACTGCTGCTTTGAGAAGAGATCTGTGCAGGCCTCTTAGATCTAATGCCAGCTTACCCAGCCAGCACTGGGGGACAGGAGCCCCAACAGCAAGAAGCAATTGAAATTCAGACTGAGAAGTTAAGTGCTCTGTTTTTATGCAAATGGAGAGTGCTCTGCGGCAGAGGAGCACTGTGCCCTAGTGATTTAGAGATCGGCTTCCTTCCTTAATCCATATTTATGCAGCACCACAAATGGAAATCATTATTTGTTTTTGAGAAACCTGTGTCTCCTCCTCCTGTCTTTGTTCACAGGAGATTGGGAGAGCAGGCAGGAGGTCTGAGGGCCTGGTCTTCTTTGATCCTAACTCCAGAGAAAACATGATGACTGAGACTTGGCCTGGGTCAGGAGGAAGCAGTGGCCACCAAGAGGATCTGGAGACGAAATACCTGGGCTTTGGAAGAGCACTGGCTCTGTCTTCCAGGAGGCCAAAAGACAAGATCATAGTCCTAGGGAAGAGGGAGTTCCCGTCAGGCTCCCTGCCCTTGACCTTGATTCCTGCTCCATGCATTTCGTGTTCTCTAGCATGGCCCTGCTGACAACTTCTGCTGGCTATAATTCCAAAATGAGGACTGACTTGGCTCCATGTGCAAGTGGACTCTGGGTTCTAGGGCATGTCATGGTCACCCTAGGCTAGAGGACACTTGATGCAGAATCTTTCAAGCTTCAATGGACCTAGGAATCATCAGGGCTTCTGTTTGTTACGCTCAAATTCGGAACCCCCAAAGACCACCAGAGACCCAAGATCGATGTAAGCAGCAAAGAGGTGTTTATTGCGAGCTAGCTCGGTCCTCCGTGCACACACACAGCAACTGGTGACGCTGAGAGGCCCCAAGCCCAGGGTTTGCAGCAGTTTTATACATTTCTTGGAGAGGGCAGGGACTTCACATACAGCATAGCCTCTTTTAGCAAATCATCACACACCGCGGGGAAATCAGATAACAACTCTAAAACATGATTAGCACATTCACTGGCAGGAACAAGTTGTCTAGGGGTGATTGGTTAGTACAAGAGGGGGATTCGTTTGAATTGATTGGTTTAAGCCAAGAGGGGTGTTCGTCCTGAACTACATGGTTTCCCAACACATTATCAACCACCATAAACTACTGGGAGGGTCATCTGGCATCCCAGGTATTTCCCTGTCTCATGCTGATTGGTGGCTGCTAGGGGATGGTTATGGGTCTCCACCTAGCCTGACTGAGTCAGGGACACCTGGTACAGCAGATCTCTCCTGATACTTGTAGATAAACAACTTAGCAGGGTGGGAATGTGCTTAGGAGTGCTTTGTGGGTTTTTCCAAGGACAAAGGTCATGTCCCTTCCTTGGACAGGCTTTGCTCTGAGGTAGAGGCTGGTTTTTCATGTTCATAATACAGATTCCAGTTCAGGAAGTTTAGGTAGATCCAAGGTTCTGCATCTTCACTTGAATCCCTAGGAACAGAGGAACACTCCTTATGATGACTTCTTGTTCTCACACCTGGAGCCGCTCAGCCTCTACCCGCAGGCCTGGCGCTCCCAGGCTTGGCGGTAAGGTTTGGGTGTTGCCTGCTCCCCAGAGGTTCATGTGTTGCAAGCTTGATCCCCAGGGTAACAGTATTGAGAGGGGTGGGACCTCTGAGAGGTGGGCCAGTGGGAGGTCACGAGGCCCTGGGGACACCCTCCTCAGGGGGATGAAAGACCTTCTCAAGGGGGTGTTAGGTCTCATGGAGAGATCCAGCTGTGATAAAGCAAGGTCATCTCAGCTTCTCCTACACAAGACACTTGCTGCTCTTGAATGTGCTCCCACCAGGTGACCTCATTCACATCTGGCCTTTCCAGAGGGAGCCACTGAGCTTGGACTTTATAACCTCCAAATCTGTGAGCTAAAATAACCCACTTTTTAGGCAAGGTGGTGCACACCTGTAATCCCGGTTACTCAGGAGCCTGAGGCAGGAAGATCACAATTTGGAGACCCACCTGGGCAACTTAGCGTGATCTTGTCTCAAAAACAAACAAATAAATAAATAGGGCAGGGGATGTAGCTTAGTGGTACCCTGGGTTCAGTCCCTGGTACCAGGGAAAAAAGTCTCTTTTACTTATTAAGTGCTCAGTCTCAGGTATTTTGTGATAGCAACACAATTAGGTACCCAATATCTGGAGAGACCAATTCTTGGGTGGAATTTTAGGGGCTGTTATTTTCCCACTGTATACCTTGTCTTTATGTCAGAGTTAGAGTCCCCTCTGCATCCTTCCAGCTCCCTATATTGATCAGCTTCTCTGCTTGCCCTCTAGTGTCAGGTGACCACCTGTACCCTGGTGCTATGGGCTGAATGCCTGTGCCATCCAAAATTCAGACATTGAGGCTCTTGTCCCCATTGTGATGGTATTTGGAGGTGGGTCCTTTGGGAGGCCATTATGTTTAGAAAAAGTCATGGAGGTGGAGTGTCCACGATGAGATTAGTGTTCTTATAAAAAGAGGAAGAAAGTGGGCACAGTGGCACACGCCTGTAATCCTAGTGCCTCGGGAGGCCAAGGCAGGAGGATTGTAAGTTCAAAGCCAGCCCTCAGCAATTTAGTGAGGCTCTAAGCAACTCAGTGAGAACTGGTTCAAAATAAAATATAAAAAGGGCCAGGGATGTGGCTCAGTGGTTAAGCAGCCCTGGGTTCAATCTCTGGTACTGCCCCTCACCCCCCCAAAGAGGAAGAGATCAGGGCTCTTAATCTCTCTGTCTCTGAAATATGAGGACCCAGCAAAAAGGTGTCCCTCTGCAAGCCAGAAAGAACCCTGATTGGGAAAGCGCATCAGTGCGACCTTGATCTTGGATTTTTCAGCCTCTCTGCAAGAAACCGATGGGGCCACCTGGTGTGTGGTGTCCTGTCCCCGCAGCTGGAGCTGACACGTGGGATGCTGGCCCATTTCTGGGCAGCACTGATGAATACAGAGATCTCCTGCCCATTCCTCGAAGGCAGCCAGTGTCCCCTCTCCTGGGCTCAGCTGGAAAGAGTGATCTCTGCCTCTTCTGTGTCCCTCCCATTACCTGGGACACAGACACAGCATTAGCCTTGGTGTGACTGCAGCTGTGCAGCTGTGCACCCACCCACCATGCTCTCCTCGAGGGCAGGAAATAATAACCTTGCGCTGCACACCACGCCTGTTGACAGAGGCAATTATACTGTCATTCCTGGTCCCTCTTCCTCAGGAGGCCCCTAGCTCACATCCTTGGAGGCCGTCACCAGGGCTCCAGGAGACTTCTCTAGTCCAATAGCTCTGCTTTCTCCAACCCCCATCCCTCCTATTTCAGGGGGTTTAAGACACCGGTTCCCAAGCTTGGCTGCTTGTTAGAATTAACAGGGGAGTTTTAAAAGTACTGAGGCTGGCCCTCGGAGATTCTGCTTTATTTGGTTTGGAGTGTGGCCTAGGCATTAAGACTTTTTTAAAAACCCTGAAGATGCAAATGTGCAGCCAGGTTGGAGAACCGGGGGTCGGGAGTGGGGGTAAGAGTCTCCCCGCTCTGGGAAGGCAGCAGCGCCATCCGGTCTGTTCTGTTCAGATGGGGGGTCCTCCAGTGCTCCTGGGCAGGCCCTTGCTTTGGCCTTGAATAGAAGCTTCTTTGGAGGAAGGAAAGCCAAGGGACACTAGCAAGGGACAAGAGCCTGGAAGAAAACAGATGGAGGTTTAAATCCAGCTGCACAATTTAGATAGATGTTTGAGCTGGGATACTTTTCTCAGTGTCTCTAAACCTTGTGGTTTCCTAATCAATAAAATGGAATCGTTACCGGTGATGAGTCCTGCTTCCCCACATGTTGGAGTTTGAACACTAGAGAAGCAGGCCGAGGCGAGCACATAAAGCAGGGTTTATTTAAAAAGGGGTAACAGACTTCTCCTGGGAGGGAGGAGGGGCCATAGCTGGTACCCCGAGAAGCCAGGTGTTCTGCCTTTTTCATGTGTCCTAGGCTTCCTATGTTCTCCTGCCCTCTTCCCCTTATCTCTCTCCTTCCAGCAGACGTGAGGAGGCCCAGGAAATGCTGGGTGGGGTGGCCAACAGGTGGGAACCAGGTGGGCTGAAGGGGGAAGGGCAGGATGGTGCAGCCCAGGACACATGAACAACCTTAGAGCTCCCTGTGGGGAGGGGCAATTCCTGCGACAGGTTACTTTGGCCACAGGTTAGAGCAGGGGCAGGTTCTTGATAAGGGTGGAGGAAGGGCTCTGAAGGAATTAACATTCAATCCCCCAGGGGACAGTCTCCAACTTCCCAGACTTACTCAAAATTGGCCTCCTTGATCCCTCTTGACTTGATTTACCTGTCTACACTGTGAAAAACCAGCCTCTACCTCAGAGCAAAGCCTGTCCAAGGAAGGGACATGACCTTTGTTCTTGGAAAGACCCACAGAGCACTCCTAGACACATTCCCACCCTGCTAAGTGGTTTATCTACAAATAACAGGAGAGATCTGCTGCACCAGGTGTCCCTGACTCAGTCAGGCTAGGTGGGGACCCATGGCAACCCCTAGCAGCCACCAATCAGCATGAGACAGGAAAATACTGGGATGCCAGATGACCCTCCCAGTAGTTTATGGTGGTTGATAACGTGTTGGGAAACCATGTAGTTCAGCAGTACACCCCTCTTGGCTTAAACCAATCAATTCAAATGAATCCCCCTCTTGTACTGACCAATCACCCCTACCCAACTTGTTCCCGCCAGTGAATGTGCTAATCATGTTTTAGAGTTGTTATTCAATTTTCCCGCGGTGTGTGATGATTTGCTAAGAGATGCTATGATGTATGTGGGGGTCCCTGCCTTCTAGCTCGCAATAAACACCTCTTTGCTGCTTACATCGATCTTGGTCTCTGGTGGTCTTTTGGGGGTCCCGAATTCGAGCATAACACTGCCAGGGTGTGAGTCCCACAGTTCACATCTGCTTGCTAAGGCCAAGGCATCCAGGCAGCCCACGGCCACTGTGGGAGAAGACTATCAAGGGTGCGGCTCAGCTTCCTATCATTATGAACAGAGCAAAATAAAATCCAGCTCTATTGGCATTCTAGAAACACTTAGGATGTATGTGCTCACTGACGATATGATGACAGCACAGTTGATTGCACCAACGTGCGTTGTGTGTGTGGCGCTGTGTTATTATTTCCTGCCATCAAGGAGAGCCGAAGGGTGGGTTCGTGTCTACAGAAGTGCAATCACACCCTGGCTCCTGTTATGATCTGTGTCCCGGGAAACAGGAGCAACATTGACGAGGCAGCGATCTTGCCAGCTGGGCCCCGGAAAGGAGACTCGGACATTGAATTTTTAAGGAATGGGCAGGAGATCTCTGGATTCATTAGTGCTGTCCGTGAATGAGGTGCCAGGATCTAAATGGAGTCACTTGTGTCAGATGTCAGATTCTAACAAAAATAAAGAGGTAAAGCCAGAGGAGATTTCAGGTACCCAAGTCCAATAACAAGAACTACTGAAGCCAGATTTAAAGACCCGTAGTTAGTGTAGTTAGGTAAATCCGATCTAGAGTCCAGGGAAATTGGAAACTGCCCCTGGGAGATTGACATGTTAATGTCCCCAAAGCATACAGCCCATCCTAAAGAATTGTTAATGGAGCAACTGCGGAGCAGAAAGGGAATTGCTAATTAATTCACCCTGGGCCCCTTCCTGCCGGTCACTCCTCCCTGCCCTCCAGCTCACCAGTTTCCCACCTGCTGGCCAGCCCCCCACATCTCCCCATTACTGTGCTGCAGGAAGGCAAGTGAACAAGACAAAGGAGAGGAATATAAAAGGACAAAGAAAACTTTCCACGTGTAAAAAGGATGGGACTTCCTCATCCGGTGGATTCTGGCTTTTGGGTCCCCTTCTCCACCTGGAGAAGTCTGTTTTACTATCCTTTAATAAAGCTTCTTACTTTCTGCTCTGAGATTGCTTCTGCGTGCTTCTCTGGTGTTATGCGTCAGCATTCAGGGAAGCAGGACTCGTCAAGGTGACCGGTACCTGGTGGGGTCCCTACCATAACTTTGCACAAAGACCACCACAATCTTACACAAAAAAAATAAATGAGGACGTCCACCCCATAACTATGCTTGGCCAACCTTGGACTCACCACACCCTTGTTATCTATCCCTGTAACCAAGGGCAGTTGTTTCAAAACCACCATGCAACACCCCTCATTTTACTTTAAAAAAAATCCCTTCTTCCTTTGCCTCCCGAAATACGCCCATTATGTACCATGGCACGAGTCTTCTGCCTTCTGATGCTCATTCCTGTTTAAATAAATGCATTATCTTTGGAGACTCTCTTTGTCTGTATTTAGGTTAACAGTGGACACTATATGCTGAACCCTAGGAGTTAAGTCACTGGACAATCTTATTGTCTCTCAGGCACAATTCTTACTGTAGATTGAAAGGACAAAAGAAACTGAAGTTACAATGTGAAGGACCAGGCATTGTAAAGCTGCTTCTAAGCTGCAAAGCCTGAGTTAGAATGTAAAGGACCAGGTATTGTAAAGTTTCTAAGCTACACTCAAAGCCTGAAATTCCTGTGGCAGTTAAGACAATTCCCGGAACTACCCATTAGACGTGTGTCGGATTCCCCCCTTTTGACTTCGTAGTTGCTTAATAACCCGGACCCCGAGCAGCTGAGCACGTACACACTCTGGGGCCTAAACCAATCAGTTTGAATGTGTACCCCGCTTTAGGACTGACCTATCACCCCCACCCGACCTGTTCCCGCCAATGAATGTACTAATCATGTTTGAGAGTTGTTGTTTGATTTTCCCGCGCCTCATGATGATTTGCTCTGATGTATGCAAAGCCCCCGCCCTCCCCCAAAAGTGTACTTAAGCACTGCTTAACCCCTGCTCGGGGCTCTGGGCCGCTCTCCCTTCTTGAGTGAGCACGGAGCCCCAGCGCGCTGGATCTTCAATAAACCCCCTTTTGCGGTTGCATGAATCCGTCTCTTGGTGGTCTCTTCCTCCGTCGTTCACCGGTCCCTTACAAGATGTTTTCTGGCAAGCCATGACATTGATTCATCTATCCGCTGCAGAGGTTAATTCATTAATTCACTTATCCACTGTAGAGGTTCTGGGTGTCTCTATGTGCCAGACATTGCACCAGGTGTATGGGAAGTTTTAAAATAAGTGAAAATGACCTCTTGCCCCCAGGTGCTTTCTCATCCACTAGGAGAGGCATGTAGGTCATGGGAACCCAGAAGTCAACTTGAACTTCAGATTTGTATCTGTCTGTGTTTTCTCACCTTTTGCCACTGGCACAGAAATCTGGCTCCTTCAGAGCTCCACATAGACAACAGTGCTTGTGAGCAATGTAGACTCCACTGGCAGCTTCACTACAGAAACATAAAGGTGCACTGGGTACCCATCACATCCGTGGGTGCGTTAGTTTGCTTTTTGCTACTGTAACAGAATGCATGAGGCTGGGTAATCTATGAAGAGCAGAGATTTATTTCCCTCGTGATTCTGGAGGCAGGAGAATCAAAGGCATGGGGCAAGGGCTTCAATGCTGTATCATCCATGGCAGAAGTGATAGGGCAGGAAGATTCCATGTGGGAGGGCAAGAGAAGGCCCAATTTGCACATAGTAGCCTATTTTTACAGTGATGCACTCCCAGGATAATCACATGATCCATTCTTGAGGACAAAGTCCTCCTGACCTGGTACCCCTGGTTAGGTCCCCCTCCCATCACTGTTACATTGGGATTAAGTTTCCAAACTACAGTGATGCTGGTGGGCTTCCATAAGCCATCAGCTGTTTTTGCTCTTCTCAGCTCCTCAGCTGCCCACCTCCAGGAGGATCTTCTGTTCCTACCCCACTCTTCCCTGGAATGGCCCAGCCTCACTAGCTCCTTTCCTCTGTTATGCAAAGCAGCACAGCTCTCCTAATTCCCCACGTCAAAATATTTCTTCTCCACAGGTGTGGTGGCGCACACCTGTCATCCCAGTGGCTCGGGAGGCTGAGGCAGGAGGATCAAGAGTTCAAAGACAGCCTCCGAAATTTAGTGAGGCCCTAAGTAACTCGGCCAGAACCTATCTCTAAATAAAATATAAAAAACGGCTGGGGATGTGGTTCCGTGGTTGAGTGCCCCAGGTTCAATCCCCAGAATCCCACCCCCAATTTTTTCTACTCCTGTCAGTAAAATTTGACTCCCAAACTTAGAAGAGTAGGAATCATGTGACTGGATCATGTCCTTTGAGATCTTATCTCTCACTTCCAATGTGTTCCCCAAGATCTCTTTCATGGTAAAAATGTTCCCTGGGCTGGGAATGTGGCTCAAGCGGTAGCGCACTCACCTGGCACGCGCAGGGCGCTGGGTTCGATCCTCAACACCACATAAAAATTAAAAATAAAAATAAAAAGATATTGTGTCCACCTAAAACTAAAAAGTAAATATTAAAAAAAAAAAATGTTTCCTATCTTAGATACACAGCTCGGTCTAAAATCAAGTATATCAGATGTTGTGCCGGAGAAAGAGGAGGGAGTGAAAGTTTCTAATGGAAGCATGAGGGAAGCCTTTCTGGAGGCGGCGGCATTTGGACCAAGTTTGGATGAAACTCTGTTTAAAGAGAAGGCCAGCTCTTTAAAAAAAAAAAAAAAAAAAAAAAACCTAACGATTTTCAAACTTGTTCATCCTTATAGGTATAGTCTATTCCTCAGGCTCCTCCCTACCCCCACACGCCCTCTTTACTGGAGAACTGGAGTGGAGGTGCTATCCTCAGTGCCTTCTCTACTGAGCTCTCAGGAGGAGAAAATAGGCCAAACCTCCACCTTCTCATGGCCCATGGAACAAGAAAGAAAGAACATTGGCTCCGTAGTTCCAATTTCCCCCACATGTCTGTATGTCATTTGTGACTTTGGTTTTGTTTGGCAGGAATTTGTTGTTGCTGAAATTGCTCAGAGTATGCTTTGGACCTAGACTGATCTTGGCACGTAGATGTCCCCTGGCCTCACAGAATCCCCCTGGAACTGATCATCAAAATAAGCCAAGGAGCGCACAGAACTTTCTCCGTAACGACTCCCTGATCTTTGTTCTTTGTATCACCACACTGTAAGGGACAGGGACAATTTTTCCTTATAGGAGTCAGAGCTAAAGTAGATGATCTTTAGGGCTTCCAGGTAGCATTTAACTGAAACTGATATTTTAAGAAAGAAAGAAAGAAAGAAAGAAAGAAAGAAAGAAAGAAAGAAAGAAAGAAAGAAAGAAAGAGGAAAAAAGAAGAAAGAAAAAATTCCTTTTGAGAAAATCATCCCCAGAAGTTAAAAAAAGAAAAAAAGTAATAGCTCACTTGGAAGATGCAAAAATGTAAGTACACATCATTTTAAGAGGTGTGTGTGTGTGGGTGCGTGCGTGTGCTAAAATTTACTCAGTTGTAAGATTGTAAAGTACAATAAAAGCAACTAAAAGTAGCTTAAGAAAACGGGAATTTTGTTTGTGTTATAAAAAGTTCAGGATAGATCAGTCTTCAGTCATGGCTGGATCATGGTGATTCTAGGATTGTGCAAGTTCTAATTCTTCCCTCCCAGCTCTGATTTTCTACTGGTTAGACAAACCCTCCCCACGTGGGGTCAATGTCACTGCCAGCAGCTTCAGACTCACTTCTGATCACTGAACAGCCTGAGAGCAAATGTGTGCCCCTTTCCCAAGAGACTTTGCAAAAGGCCCAGGCTCACACTTCAAGACCCTAACTAGGATTTAGCATCTATCCCTACACCAGTCTCGGCATCTCCAAGCTGACTAGGCCTTGGTCCCACCCTTCTGAAACAGGGTAGATCAGCCAGACCCCAACCAAAGTACATGGGCTAAAATTTGAAGGAGAGTTGGTGACCCAAGAAAAGTGAGGTGATATCACCAGAAAGGGGACTGGACAGACGTGTGAGCTGCCTGGCCATGGACCGCCTGCCCAATGGTGAAATAAATAACAGGAGCTGGGGGAAGAAGGCAGCTGGTAGGGTACTGTCGGAGGGTGGCGACTGGGTCTGTGCTGAGTGAATCAGGGTGGGAGGCCTGGTTTGCAAGCCAGTTTTGTTGATTAATGGTAAAAACAATATCCCAAGACCTTGAACAGATCTGCTTAAATTCCATCTCAGTGTCCGTTAATCGCAGCTGTCACTCAGGGTTGTGGTCATCCGTGGGCAGCCTGGCATGCAGGCAGCTGTCCATCAGGACTGAAGGGAAGAGGTTCAAAGGCTGCTCAGAGAAGTCGAAGACTTGGCTCATGGGGCCCACCATGAAGGGAGGAGGGAGGAGGGACTGTTTTTAATATCCTCGCTTGTTCTGGATGCCAAGCGGTGGAAGCTGCGTATACTGGCTCCTGCTAGTGAAAGCAGAGGGGGAGCCGGCAGGAAACCTGGACAAGATTCTGCACACAATTAAGTTTGTTTGTTTAGGTCTCTTTTTGTTTTCAGATGACTCAGATAGGAATACTGTAGGCCTTTCAAAGCCAAGTGCACGTCTGTGAGCTTGGGTTCCAGGGCTTCGCCAAGTGCAGGAAGACTTGGCTCCCCGAGGTTATTTTCCTATCCAGGGGTTTTTTCAAACTTTCAAGGGGAGTTGGAAGAATGCTGTTGGGAGCCAGGTTATTTTTCTTAGCAGACCCCAGCTTGGGGTCGTAGGGGGGACAGAGATTGCAAACATACAAACACAGAAGTCCCCCAGGAGCGCACAAGGGCACCTATTGTGCAGATCTCGGCGCTGACTCTCCTTGATGGCTTTACCATCTGCAGCCCTCCGTCCTCTCTGGAAAGCTCTGCATGCTTTTACCTCCCTCTCACCAGACAAGCAGCTTCAGGCTGGACCCTCCCTTCCTCGCTCCCTGGATCTGTCTATAAACTGTTCTGCTTCCAGGATTCTCTCTCACTGCTCTGCTTTGGAGTTTGCAGTCTCTTGTGAAATGCAGGGATATTGACAATCCGAGAAGCTGCCAGGCACCTACCTGGCTGAGCTCCTCCCGCCAAGGTTAGGGGTCCCCTGGGGATGGTTTGCTACTGGCCAGTGGAACTGTCACCCAGAGCCTTGGAGGGGGTTGGCAGTAGCTTTTGTCTTCCTGGATGAGCAAGATGCAAACCAGGCAACGGGAAGACCTTTGCAGTCTCCCTTCTTGGGGGCCGCCTGCCACTAGTTCTCCCTGTGCGTGATGAGCCAGAGGAGAGAGATGAGTGGTCCTGGTTGTTTGCAAATACTCAGAATTCACAGAGGGAGCAGAAGCAGGTTTCCTGGGCTCCCTGGAAGCTGGAACGCAGCCTAGGCCTCGCTGCCAGTCTCTCTGCCCAGAGGCCATGTGTAATGAGTCGGGGAGGGGGGGACTTACCTTAGTCACTCCAGTGAAACCTCTTGTAACCAAGATGCCTTTTTTATTTTTTAACACTCCTCTCTCTTTGACTCTGTCCACCAAGTGTCTGCTTTTGAGACTTTTCTTTTTCAGTTCTCCAGTTTGGAAGTCAGCAGCATCCTGAAACGTTTAGGAGGAAGGTCGTTCTATCAAATCTCATACTTTCCAGAAATTTCTTTCTTTCAAATCTCTGTCTCCGAGAATCCTCTCCTGGGGTCAAACAGATTCTGCCGACACCCCGCACCTGCTGTGTCGGGTGTAGCAGTGACAGGTGGTGGCAAGTGCAGCGATGCCCTGCATCTGAGCTGACCCCGGGACGGGATCTGGGTGCCCTCAAAACATGTCAGGTGGCAGGGGTGAGGGGTCACCTCAGTGTAAACAAAAATCTCAGGAAGCTGCTGATCTGGACTAAGTTCCTGATGGGGTCCCACAGAGTGGACTAGAAATCAGGATGGAGTCACACACACGAGAAGTCAAACCCAAACCAGGTTGTTATCTGACCCGGGGAAGTCAAAAGGCCACGCAGGGCCCACACTCCCAAAAAGACTTGCTGCCACCTGCATGACAAGGAAGTTCCCTCCTCTAGAGAATGTGACCTGCGGCCGGACAGTGGGTTGCTTCTCTGTTGTCCCTGCCCCCACTTCACCAGGACAGTGACTTTGGAAACGTGGATCTACTTCTTCAGAGACAAAGTCTTTCTCCGTCCAGGCCACGGTCTCCGCGGCTCAGCCCATGTGGTCACTTATTTTATGGACCCACGCGTGGCCTGTTTCCAGACTCACCAGGCAGAGCCGTCCGATAACTGCTGTAATTTGCCCTTGGACACCAGGAATCGCTCAGTGAGGAAGGGATCCTGGGCCTTGGGAACCCTCTGAGGGCTGTGGGATGCCCCTGAGATGGCCCACAGGGGTAGGAGGACACTGTCCCTCACAGGTTGAGGTTTGCCCCTGGGCTGACCTCTGGGCACTTGTGAGGCACTGCCACAGCCAGGGACGGTCCTCGGGCAGAGGCAAGGAGCTCTCCAGAGGCCACTTCTGGGGTAGGCCAAGGGGCATGGCAGGGGTACCAGCCTGTGGACAGGGCCCAGACATCGCAGGCAACCCAGTCATCTGAAGACTGTCCTGTGCTCACTGAGGCAGGGGAGTGACTCCATGGAACACGCACGAGGCGCTCGTGAAGCAACAGATGGAAGGCAAGAGCTCCCGGCCCAGCCCTCGGTTGCTGCCTGTGCCTTCACTCCGTAGGCGTTCACCGGGGGCTGCTGGTTCTCCAGCCGGGGTACCCGGGGCTGGTGCCTGATGAAGCTGGGATGCACAGGCCAAGCACAGGGGGCCAGGGAAACCCCCAGCTCCTGTTCAGCTCCTATGCCCAGCGCGAGGAGGAATGATTATTGTCATTAATTCACATTTACTTAGTAATTTCATTGTCTCTTGAGCCCCACATCTCCCTTCTTCCCGATGATCATCTTTGGGCAGCTTGTCACCGACGTCTGGGAGGCAAACTCTCTCAGGCAAGGGCAGAAGCGCTTTGCTTGGAGCCTGAAGCTTCTGCAATTTGGGGCCCTCTTAATACAAACTATGAACAGAAAATTAAGAATAAAAGTAAATAATGGGCAGAGTGCAGTGGTGCACGCCTGTAATCCAGCGGCTTGGGAGGCTGAGGCAGGAGGATTGCAAGTTCAAAGCCAGCCTGCGCAAAAGAAAAGCGCTAAGCACTCAGTGAGACCCTGTCTCTAAATAAAATACAAAATAGGGCTGAGGATGTGGTTGAGCGCCCCTGAGTTCCATCCCCAGTACACCTCCAAAAATAAAATAAACATTGACCATTAGAAAAAAAACCTCAACAAATTATAAATTGTAGAAGGTGACAAATAAAACAAACAAGGCAAAATCTGGAAGAACGGTATTTGTTATTACGTAGCTATGATGCGTTTCCCCACCTTCTCATTTTGGTGCCCGTGGAATGACATGGGCCTTGGGAGGATGGAGGATGAGTTGGCACACATGACCCTGGGGCTCTGGGAGCTGCATTTGGTGGTTTGCAGTCACTTCCCTCTCAGAGGGTTCCTCAGAGGGTTCCCAAGGCCCAGGCTCAATATTTACTTTTATTCTTAATTTTCCGTTCATACTGTTTTAAGAGGGCCCCAAATCCCTGTGTCGTTTAGTCCTTGCTGGGTGTCCAGATGTCGGAATTGGCTTCCAGAATGCTACCCCGCCACGTGCTGACTGAGGGAGATGTTGCAGAGTTTGGGGGGAATGTACACAGTCCTTTAGTGCCCGGCGCCAAAGACATGTGGCTAGCAGAGGAAGAGATTTAAGATGCAGGAAACCAGAAGATAGTCTGTGGAAAACCATCCCCGTTATCAGATACTCAAAACCCTAAGTGGAGACTCGGGCCTCGTCAGGAGGCAAGATTTCTCCCATCAAGGATGTAGTTGCGAATGCAGAGCATACGACTGTTGCCGTACCATGTGTTTACAGATCATTTGTGAAAGACAGTTCATTAATGTTTCCCCAAAGTTGACAACAATCTAAACACAGGCTGGTAGCCAAAAGTGATTGTAAAGCTCAAAGAAATAAAAAGAACTGTCAATAATAAAAAATAAATTTTGATCACCCACGGTCGAGGGTAGACTGAAATCTACTCTCTCTCTAGAAGATGGCATTATAAAATCATCATATACTGAGGTAACTAAAGAATGGAGTTAAAAGTCAAAGAAATCTAAATGCAATAGGCAATATGGTATCCTTCACTGGACCCCAGAAAAGACAAGTAGAAAAAGTGGAGAAGTTGGGGAGTGAAGTTCACGATGCCGTTGTGTTGGCAACCTGCATGGTTGCGTGATTATTGATGATGTACAGGTTTAGGTGTTTCAGCATGCCATTGACACAGGAATTTAAATACTTGGCCTTCCAAAGGCCAACACTAAAGCCAGAGCTAAGAGCAGCCACAGGCCAACACGGAGGCCCAGGTTTCATTTGGTTGCATCCCTGATGAAACCTATCCCCTGCCATTACCACCTACTCCAGGTGGATGATCACCTGGTGCATGGCATCAACCTGTGAGCTGACCATGCTCATCTCCTGTGTCTTCTTCTTTAGGCACCAAGGTTCCAGGTTGGTGGTGTATGTTGGTGATTGGTTACACCCAGTGAGAGTCAGTGGCCATTGGTTATATCCAGTGAGGTGATGTAATTGCAGCTGGGCATGTTCTTTGTGCAGGTCTAGGGAGCTGGGCTCCCCATCAATTGTAACCAGTCATTGCTAAGCATGCCTATGGCTAGTGCCCCGTACAGCTCCTTATCAGCTGCAAGCAGACATGACTAAGTAGTTCAATGGCTGCTGCCTTATGGCCAGCAAATTGGTGAGTTTCAGCATGTCAATGGCAGATGCTCCTTAGAGGGAGAAAGACCTCGAGGTTGGTTTAGGGCCTGCGGAGTTGGATCTGCTGAGAGATGCCAATGCTTACATGGCAAGCATACATGGTGGGGACAGGAGTCTATGCTGGAAACAGACTGGGGAGCCCGGGGACAGAGGGGATCACAGGTGAGTTTGGAATAAAAAGAGAAGACAATAGAGAGGGACCCTTGAGGGTGGTACCCATGGAACAAGAGGAGCGAGCAAGGGGAGGGGGCAGGGTTGGCTGTGAACACAGAGCTGCAAGCAGACATGACTAAGCAGTTCAATGGCTGCTGTTCCTTATGTTCAGCAACTTGGTGAGTCCCAGCATGTCTATGGCAGATGCTCCTTAGAACACTTAGGAGTGTTTCAAGGAAGCCCAGGGAGAATGTGCTAGTCCATTTTTCATGGTTGTGACAAAATACCCGAGAAAATCAACTTAAAGGAGAAAAACTCCATTCTGACTCCCAGTTTCAGAGGTTTTAGTTCAAACTTGGCTGACTCCACTGCTTTTGGCCTGTGGCAAGGCAGAGCGTCATGGTGGAACAGAGCTGCTCACCGCATGGCAGCGGGGAAGCAGAGGGAGGGAGAGGAGGAGGAAGGGGCTGCGGACATGGTAGATGGTTCCAGGATACCCTCCCTCCATGTGACGTACTTCCTCCAACGAGACCCCACCTCCCACAGTTCCCAGCATCTCCCAGCAGTCCTGGGAGATGAGCCCATTAAGAGAAGAATCCAGGGACCAGGTCACAGCCCTGTGGTCCAATCACTTCCCAAAAGCTCCATCTGAAGCCAGATTTAAAGTTAGGTAGTCAGTGTAGTTAGGTAAATCGGGTCTAATACCCAGTGAGATCTACAATGGAGGCCATGCTGGGAATGATTCCAGGAAGCGCAGGACAACTCATGGAATGTTAATGAAGTCCTGAGAAAAGCCCTAGGCCCAAAGCCCATCCCAAAGAAGTGTTAATAAACAGCCCCCAGCAAACTTGAAGGTGCTGACTCAGAAGTCCTTCCTGCTCAGACTACTTCTTTGGCCCACCTGTGTCCCACCCCTCGGGCCCTCCAACCTACATTCCATCACCAAAACTATAAAAAGGGGAAACAGCTGCACTTCCACGGATTCCACCTCTTGGGTCCCCTTCTTCCTCCGGGAGAAGTCTTTTCTGCTGTCCTTTAATAAACTTCTAATTTCTACTCTGACCTTGCCTCGGCGTGTGCTTTTCTGGTGTTATTCTTCAACATTGGGGAAGCAAGGACTCGTCACTGGTCAACAGCGGTAACACATCTCTGAACATTTCTGCATTGGGGACAAAGGCTGCGACACCTGAGCCTTTGGGCATGTTCCAGGTCCAAACAGAAAGAAGTGAGGAGAACTCTGCTTGGGGCAGAGCCATCACAGTCTGAGGAGGGGTGCTGGGAGGAAGGGCTAAGCGGCTACTGGGAGCCTGGCCTCCGCAGGCTCAGGGCCCTGGTGGGGCTGGGAGGCAGCCTCAGGGCAGGGAGAAGGTCTGAGGCCAGAAAAGCAGGGGGCTGTGCAGCCGTGGGGTCTTAAGGAGAGGAAGTGGGCAGAGAGGGAAGGAGGCTTCAGGAAGCTGAGAAGTGCACCTAATGTCGAGGAGCCCCACCAGGCCAGGGCTTTGCCCCACACCCCGTGTGTAGAAAATGGTGCACAGAGGTACTGGGAAGCCCAGCCGCCCAGTGGTGACAGGCTCAAAAACTGGGGGAGATTCCAAATCTGACCTTCCATGGACAGAGTTGGGTAGAGAATTAAGCGAGGTCAGAGAGGGGGAAGGAGAACAAGTGTCTGTCCCTTATGGAGTTACTTTGTGCCAGGTGAATGGTGTCAAGGCTGAACACACCCTCACCCAGGCCTGCGAGGTGCTACAGTGGTCCCCTGTGGCACTGGCTTTGCTCTCCTCCGATTTTAGCTACCTGCATCAATCTCAAAATATTCATGGAAACTTCCAGAAATAAGCACTTGTCAGTCTTAAATTGCTTGCTGTTCTGAGAGCATGTTGAAACCCTGCATGTCCCCTCATCCCACCCAGAACAGGACCACACTTTTGCCTACTGCATACGCTGCCCTCAGTGATCGGATCTAGTGTCACAACCCCACAGCGCTGGTTTCCCTTGTTTTGCTTAACAATGGCCCCAAACTGCAGAAGCAGGATGCTGGCAGTTCAGATATGGCCAGGAGAAGCAAGCGTTTCCTCTACAAAGAAGGGGAAAGTGCAAGAAGCAATTTCGAGAGAGAGAAATCACAAAACTTTTTTTACCGTGTGTTATTATCATTGTTCTATTTTGTTATTAGGTATTGATTATTGGCATTAAGCTCTTATTGTGCAGAATTCATAAAAAGGTAGGTATGTACAGGAAAAAACATGGTGTATATACATGTGTGTACGTGTTTGTGTGCATACATACATGTACATATATACATGTATGTGTTTGTGTACATATATACATGGGGTTCAGTACCGTGTCTCGTTTTGGGCTTCATTGGGGTTCTTGGAATATATTTCCCATAGATAAAGGGGGTGCAGTACCTATTTCACCAGGAAAGACACCTGAGACTCAGTGAAGTTGAGTGTTTAGCCAGGGCTGTGGCCCTCACCTGAGTCCTCTGCGGCACTGCTGGCCACCAAGCTCTCTGTGTGACCAAGACAGCAGATGGTCTGGAGAAGACGCGGGAGATGGGGTCTGAAGAGGGAGGAGGGACTGAAGCAATCTTAATGGAGATGCGAGGGGCTGCACAGGAGACACAGAGTCACCCTAAGGCATGGGCCAGCAGCCTGGCCACAGGCCCTCAACAGCAGCAAATCACTCCAGAAGGACCTGCCTGCCCAGCATCTCCCAGGAGGGGGCAGTAGCGACATGAGCAAAGCTGCTGCCTCTGCTCCAAGCCACAGGGTTTCAGAGCAGGATGGGCTTCCCGGGGGAGGGTGGCTCCCAAGGGAGCTCCATGGGGGGGAACCTGCCTCCACACCCTCCTGGCCATCCAGCAGCCCTGTGGCATCTGCCTCCCCGCCCCAGGCTCCCTGGGGAACCACCTCCCAGACCTCCCAGGCAATGCTCTGGCTTCTCTTTGCAGCCCTGGCCACCCCCAGCCCCAGCCCTCACAGACAGCCCCCTTGGCTCAGGCCCTTCTCCACCAACTCTGCAGCACCCGGGAGCAGGGGTGAGCCGCATCTCTGCCAGCGAGGTCCATCTGCAGAGGCCCCTGTGGGGAGCAGCCAGGGCTTTCCTCACGGGCTCATGGGGCCCCTCCCTGGGTGTAAGAGTCCAGCTTACAGCTGGCCCTGGTGCCCCAAGGACTCCGTGCAGCCAGGGACACAAACAGAACTCTAACCGCCTATGGCACACGAAGGGAAAACAGAGTCACATTATTTGCTTAGAACTAATCTGGTCTTTCTCTTTTGAGCCTCACCCACTAGTTAGTGGGAAGGGAGGGTAAGTTAAATGTCCAAGCCAGTTTATCTTTGAGCTGATATTTTAAACCTTTCAGATAACCCGGGGCCTTTGTTATAAAGTCTCAGCATCTCTGACAGCGAGGCACTGGCGGCAGGGAACAAGGAGTCTTTCTCCACGTGTAGCACCTGGGCCTGGGTTCTATGGGCCCATGAAGGTCCTTGGATGTGTGCCAGCTACTGTCTTGGGGCAGAGTCTATTTTTAGCCGGGATCATGCTTGACCTCCCAGCCTGCTATTCCTCCAGCACAGGCAATGCTCCGAGTGCCACTCAGGCCTTGGGGACGCAGGCTCAGCTGAGCAGCAGCACTGAGTTCTTTCCGTATCCTCCACACACACTCTAACCTCAGCTCCCCTTAAGCGTGCCTGGAGGTCACCTTGTCTCCTAGGAGCAAGCCGCAGGGTGGGCCTGCTGGTTCCCAACCCAGCATCAGCACCCCATGGGATTGGGGGTCCCAGGATGGTACACATCAACCTCCCCAGACCGAGCACCTGCTTTCTGGGTTCCATTGGGGCCACTTGTGAATGGACTTTCTCTCAGATTCCAGAAGCAGGACAGCTCTGCCAATTCCTGGACAACTATTGATCAGCCCACTTCCTTCTCCCTTTTTGAAGATTCCCAGGTATAGCAAAGGGTTGAGTTTCTCCTCCTTGACTGGTTTCTTCGCTCTTTCTGTCCCTGGTGCATGTGTCCTCGGGGACCAGCCTTGGTCGGTGGTATATGAGAGCGCGTCCAGCTGGGTGCTTTGGGTTTCATCTCCACATATGCAGGGAGGAGGAGGAAGAATGTGGAAAACCCCTCCTCAGGATCATGGTCTGGCAGGGGCTTTCTGCAGGATGCTACTTTGAGTGACTGGAGTTGAACATCACCTGGTCTTTCCCTTGGAATTCCTCCTGTAACCAAAGGGAGAGTCTGCTCACCTAGATTCCCCTCTCCTGCTCCTGCCGCCCTCTGCCTCCTCGTCCTCTGGTGACATGCACGTCATTGCTTCCCAGGGCAGAGGAGTATCTTGAGAGACTCAGGGAGAGTAGGACCGGGGAGAGTAAAGCAGACCAGGGCCTTCACATCAGACCCCCCGCCCCTGCCGGCAGCCAGGAACTGATTCTCATCAACTCCAAATCACTTGGCTTTTCTTTTTCTCTTGCCACTGTGATAGACTCCCAGGCTCTGTCCCCTTTGCTTACTTCTTCAAAGGGACTTGTCAGAGCATCTCTCCTCTAAGACATCAGGTGATATAGTATGTGTGAGTAGAATACGTGATTCCTACCTGCTCTCGTTGCTTCCCAGCATGCCTCAGTGCCCCCTGCAGCCTGTCCCCGCCATGCCATTGCCTGTGCTGTGTGCCCCCCTTGGCGCTTCATCACCCAGCCTTTTCCCAGGCTCATCTCCACAGCACCCTCTGTGTGCAGCCTCTGCTGATTCTACTAAGCCCATGGGACTCCTCTGTCCTGTGCAGGCCTGTCCAGCTTATTCACAGCTATGTGTGTATTTATGTCCTACCTTCGAGCCATTCACACAGCTATATATCTTCTGTGTGAGGCTTTGGTTAACCTAAATGGAATGTGATCACTGACAGGAAGAGCCCTAGATAGAACGGGCACGGAGGCCCAGATGATTGGATTTCTCTGGCCTCGGTTTCCTCATTTGAAGAATCATGGACAGGTTTCCATGATGTCTTAGATCACCTCCTCCCCCCGCCCCGACCTTCTCTAATTCTGTCCAGGCTCTTCTATGGTCTGTGTGCCTGAGGAGTGTGGGAGCAGGTGGAGTAGGACTGGCACAGGCTCTAGGTGAGGACAGACCTGGATCCATAGCCAAGCTCAGTCCCTGCCCTGTTAGGGGATCTGGGGCATGCCACCTACTCTGAGCTAGTTGAAGAAGAAGAATTTGTTCATCTGTGTAGTAAGTGATTTTTTGTCAGCTTTTCACCACTGAGATCAAAACACCTGATAAGAACAACTTAGAGGAGGAATAGTTTATTTTGGCTCATGGTTTAGCCGGTGGTTGGTCAAATCCATTGCTCTGGGCCCAGGGTGAGGCAGAAGGGCTTAGTGGAGGAGCCCAACCCTGCTCATGGCTACCAGGAAGCAGAGAGGAACAGGGAGAAGATGAGCCCTTTGAGGGGACTCCCCAGGTGACCCGCCTCCTCCAGCCACTCCCCACCTGCCTGGAGTTAAGTCAGTCCGTCCAAACTGATACACTGGAAGGCCTGGTCAGGTTACAGCTGTCACAATCGTCATTTCACCTCTGAATATTCCTACAATAACACAGAAGCTTTGGGTGGGTGGAGGGACTTCACAGGCAAACCACAACCGTAAACTTTTACTTAGGGCCTACTAGATTCATGCATTGGGCTGGTAGCTACAGAGAACAAGTGCGTGAGACATGTCCCCCTCTGTTGGGGGCCAGGGTCCATTACTAGATGGAAGAGTGTGCAGGACCCAGTGGAAGCCCAAGGGAGGGAGAGATGGATGAACGGATGACAGGGACTGATCTTGCAGGGTATGGGACAAGGATGGCCTCCCTGAGGAAGGGAGGGCAGGAGGGAGTACTTCCGGAACTTCTGGGGGGAAGGGAAGGAGCGAGACTTGCCGGGTCTACGACTGTCTCCGTGAGCCTTCTTCCACCAGCTTTGATGAGGCGTCGGCCCCTCAACTCTGGATGTATCTCCAGAGAGGTGGTCTCAGTGGACATGGCGTCCTCTGAGCTGGTCCCTGGTCCTGTGGATTCAGGCCCTTTCTTCTTGTAGACGAGTTGTCTCCAGAGGCTGGACCTGAACCTCTGCTTATCAGTAGTGAACTCTGCACCCCCCTCCCTTCTGGGGAAGAGCAGTGCTGAGTAAGGCAGTTGTCACAGGAAGCCACCTTCCCCAGAATGTCCCCTTCCCCGGGTCCAGGAGAAGAGTTTTCTGCATAGAATCCGCAGGAGTTTCTGCCAAGGGACAGACTGAAAAACAGCTCTTGCTGGAGGAAGCCGCTCCAACGCCATCCCTTTTGACCCTTGGCTGGATCAGCAAGCACCTCTTCCCTGGGAGAGCGGGAAGGCTTCCAGAGTCATCTGCCGAAGGGGACATTGAGCAAACAGACACACTGTTTGTTCATCGCTGTCTCTCTCTTGCTCCTGCGGAGCCGGCCAGCCGCGCATTTTTGCAGGGTTACATAGGCTCAGGCTCAGCCTCATCAGAGAACAATTAGGACGTGTGTGGGGGAGGTCAAGGGTCAGGGACGGCAGATGGGCCTCCACTTAAGCAGGTTAGAAGTTCATTGGCTCCAGAGGAAGCCGACCCAGTTTTGGCTGGGACAAGAGGCTGGTAGCAAGGGGCCAGACAGGAGAGGAAGGCTGTGAGCCTCTGTTTTTTGAAATACCCGTTGGGACAATCTCTGTGTCTCAGGCAGTTGTTTCAGTTTTCCATGAAGAAGCATCAGCAGCCTGGCTGAATCAAGAAGCCAGAGGCCTGGTGCCATTCTAAAATAGCAGCAGGGCTGAGTTTTCCAGCGGAGGGATTACTCTTTGGTGAGCCAGAGAGCTTGGAACATCTTTTGGAAGCAAAACCACATTTTGATTTCCAAAAAAAAAAAAAAGAGAGAGAGAGAAAAAGAAAGAAAGAAACTTCCATGCAGTGAAGTCAGGGTTTAACCCTTGAGAGGAAGCAGGTGAAGGCTGGCCCCTGGGTCTGTGCTAGGGGAACTCAGCTCTGAGTGCAGGGTGGGTTTCCCTTGGCTTTGGTGCCTGCCAGGGGCAGAGGGCACCGCCTTTCAGAAAAGCTGGTTAACAGAAGGAAAGGGCTGGAAGTTGGTAGAAAGGGACAAAACGTAGAAAGAGGATTGCATGAGCTACGCTTTGCTGCGTGGTAAACTCCTCAAAACCCAGAGGCTGAATACAGCCACCCTTTCTTGACTCGCGAGTCTGGGGGCCCACAGTTTCGTTTGGGCTCAGCTGGGTGGTTCTTCTACTCCTCTCACCTGGCTTTCCTCGGGCTGCTCGGGCGGCAGCCCGGACGGGGTCAGGTAGGCTAAGATGTCCTTCCTCACTTTTCTGGCAGTCAAAGCTGGCTGTTAGCTGGACCGTGCATCTCCAGAGGCCAGCCCCAGCTTCTCCCCTGGTGGCTGGGCTCCAGCAAGGGAGAGGGCAATGTTCAGCTGACAATGTTTTTTTCAAGTCGGCTTGTGTTACATTTGCCGTCCCATTAGTAAAAGTGACTTGTACAGCCAAGATCCGAGATCCAAGATCCAGTGTGGAAGGGGAGCACACCAGAGTGTGGGTGCAGTGGGGGAGGTACAGAGGCAGGGGCCTGGCTGCGTGGGGAGCCATTACTGTAACAGTCTACCCACAAGAAGGAAGTCAGTCCGAAGTGGAACCGAGTGCCCTAACCTCAGGGAGATGCAAACCATACGAGTCAGAGTTCTTATGAGCTTAGGCGGAGGGAGGAAAGACCAGAGAATCATCTCGTTGAGGTTTTGGAATGAGCCTGTTGTTTCCTGGGGATGTTAGGGTTGGGAGACACTTGGATTAGTAAGAATGGAATAACTCAAGTGGGAATCATTTTTAGCATCTCAAATTTGTAACAGCATCTCCTTCCTCCATGGACACACGCACACACACAAATATATATTTTATCCAATCCTCCCTCTGTGGCGGAAATGGCGGTAGAGCCACAGAGTCTAACAAACAAAAAAATAAAAGGCACCTCTTCCGGTTTCTGCGACAGAGGGAATTGGTTATACTGATGATGGGGAAACAGGGAGCCAAATATGGGTGAGACAATCCAGGGACGAGCAATGTACGGCTTTATCACTGCTACTCCAAGACGGGAGGGGCAAAGAGAAGACACTGACTCATAGAGCCCAGGGACCAGGGTGACATGGCACAAGCTGGAGCCATAATGGATCTGTCTGGTGGGAGCAGAAGTCACAGAGAAGACAGAGTCACTACTAGAGAAGGGACCCAAGACAAAGAGGGATCAAGAGCAAAAGCCTGAGTCTGCCCTTCCTCCAGCTCCCACCTGCCAGAGCCTCTTGTTGGCTGAAGCTGACCATGAACCCTCTGCTGCAGAGGCCTCAGAAGTAGCCTGCAAGTCCTAGAGCACAGAGCAGGGCCAGGGTGAGGAATGAACTTGAGGACAAAGAGGCCCAAGCAGCCCACAGAGCACACTGTCAGTGATCACCTGGAGGTCACCCCTACTTGATAGAGAGGGTCTCTTTGTGCCCTTCAAAGTCCCATTGGCCATGTCTGTGCATCTGTGGGGGTTTCTCTGCGAGCTCAAGAAAAGCTCCCTTGACCCATTGATATCCAAAGTCACGGAGATGGGACGCTTTTCTTTCTGAGAAAGCCGCTCTGCCCAGGAGGCTGTCCCGTGCCTCCCCGAGGCAGAAGACACTTGATGTGCCAATGTGGAAAGGAAAAACCCAGAAGCCTCCGTGGGATGGAGCCTCCCCAGGCCTCGCAGGAGTGGGGAGCTACCTTTTCCACTCCATGGTTCCTTTTACTACACAGCCCTTCGTAAAAACAATTTATTCAACTTCTTCCTCCGTGTGTTGGGTAAAGGGCTTCTTCCTGCAGCCCTCCTGCCGGGTTTCTGTTCTGGCGACTAAAAGGCTCAGGGGCCATTCCAGGTAAACTGGGCTGACTGGGCTGCGCAAAATAACCACACAAGTGACACAAATACCTTTTTCTTTGGGGTCACTGTGATGCTCCTCTGACCTTAAAGGTCCACAGGAAGAGAGAGAGCTAGCCCACATAGGCTGACCCCTTTTATTGAGGAGAAACTATTCAAATGGGGCAAAGGGGTCAGGTTTCAGGGGGCTGAGTCTATGTCCACTGTCAGCAGGTTGACTGACACCTGGGTAGGCCACACCCAAAGGCACAGTAAGAGAAGGGGACACACACAAGGCACTTCCGTGGAAGGTTCTATCCTAAACTGGGCAAGGGGTTATATTACATGGTGAGCGTAGCTCCACCATGGGGCTGTAGCAAGACACGCCCAGGCACGAAGACAGTTACTCTAACCCTAGAAGAGGGGGGCAGTCTAGCAGCATGGGAGTTAACTCAAGTCACGTCACGTGCTAGGTTGGTCTCCCACACCCTCCTTGGACACTCATCTCTGGAACCAAACAAAGAAGAATGTTTGAGACTGGCTCCCCTTTTCCCATCTTGGTCCATCTAATCAAACGATCCCCCTCCGGCAGTACCCAAGGGTGACATGTCACAAACCCATTCCCAGAAGTCCACCTACCCTTTACCAGACACGCGGAGGAATCCCAGAAGGGTTCAAGCTGGGATTTCGCGGTCAAACACACATGCACACACTTTCCTGCACACTCACAAGCATGTGCTCACAATGTCACCACCCATCTCTGCCAAGTGCAGAAGAAATAATTAAAACGAGAGTTGATTGAGCACCTCGGGCATGTCACATGCTTTATAATTGATTCTTTTACTCCTGAAAACACTCTAACACAGGCCTTATCCTCATTTACAGGTAAGAAAAGGTGCACAGAGGTTCTGAGGCTGGCCTGAGCTCACACTGCAAATAAACAATAGATCAAGGCGTTCAGCTGGGTCCACATGTAGCTCCATAGTCCACATCCTTCCTCTACTGCGCTGCTTCTCCATCTACATAAATGGCATTTTATTCTTGTCTTGGCACTATTTCTTATTTTCCTAGAAAGACTTGAACAAGCAGTTATTTCGAAGGCATTTAGCACCTTTGAGTATCAAAGAGTGCCATCTCCTGGTGAGTGGCCCCTAGATTTGAGTTTAGGGACTACCTACAAATGCTCATACCCATATGCATCGCACGATCCCGTGTCGTTTCCCCAGGACTGTCCTTGTTTGAAGATGAGCGTGCTGGAGGATAGTCCCCAGAGGTGGCACAGCAGGGGCATCTGGAGGCAATTTAGCATTGGTGTTGAGAACACAAACTCTGGCACCGGGTACAGACTTAGGAGAGGAATTTTCCATGTGCACACAAAGCTGCATTGTAGCTGGGAGTGTGGGTGACGCCAGCTCAGGACTCACAGCCCAGGCTGGCCAGCCCTAGAGTCTCAGTGACAGTATAGATTTGGGGAGGCCCTGAGGGCAGTCATTGTAATGAACGGTCCTCATGAGAGGGATGGAGTGGTGACCCTCTGGTTCTAGATCCAGGCTTCCTCTACCTGAAGGGCAGATCCGAGCAGCACAGCAGTTGGTGATAAGCAATGCTGTTTCCGGAGAGTGAATGTCCTCGTGGCTCTCCTGTTCATGGTCCTTCAAGTCCCATGAGGCTTCCCATGTGCCCTCAGATAGCCAGGTCTGACCCTGAGGGCTGGGAGCTCACCAGCCCTGTTCACCACCTTATCCCAGGTGCCGGAACACAGAAGGTGCTCAGTAAGTGTTTGCTGACTAGAAGTGCAAATCAATCAGATCGGTTTGAGAACCTATGATACATGTCATCCACACACACTTTCTCCCCGTGACAGTGTCCATACTATATAAGGCAGCCAATGTTAATTCACCTCATTTTAAAAAATGTTTTGATACTATTAAGTAGGCAACATTACAGAAGGTTTAGAAATGGAAAGCAAGTTTCAATAATCTCCACTTTGGAAGCCATGCACCTTCCTCTCCAATCTTTGCTCCTGTGATATTTAAGTTAACCCATTTGCTTTTATTTGTCTATTCCATTTGTTTCCTCTGTGTTCTTTTTAACCAGACAAGTCATGCTGTGAGTCTGTGCTGCCGCTGCCTGCAAACGATGGCCTGCAGCACCTCCTTACCAAGTCCCGTCTCCACAGGTCCAACCCCTGCACCACCTAACGCCCCTCCTCCCTGGGCTCCGTAGTGTCCCAACACAGCCCTGCTTTTCCAAGCGTCATCTTCTGCTTGCCTTCAAGGGGATGCTTCTCTCAGTGTTCCCTGCCACCCATTCTTCTCCTCTCTCTGGAACTGTCTACATTGGGCTTTTGTCCCCACCACTCCCCAGATTGCTTGTGTCAAGGTCCCCCAGTGACCTCCGTGATGCTGAACCCGATGGTCAGGTTTCAGATCTCCTCCTGCTGGACTTACCAGCAACACGGACCGCGGGCTCACTCCTCCTCGTTGAAATGCTTTCTTTTCCTTCTTCTCCTTACCTCCCTGACTGCTCCTTCCCGTCTCCTCCTGTGGGCACATTTTGTCTGTGGAGTCCATCTTTCCTCGTCCACACCCACTCCCTTGAGATCCCCCCATGCTTCTGCCACCCTTGTGCTCCACAGACTCCACAGAAGCCACAGCTCAGACCTTGTCTGCACCGCAGACTCTCAGCCCACCCAGCATGAGCACTTGGGACCTCCAATAGGCACCACAACCTGGATGTGTCCCCAAACGAAACTCCTGGCCCTCCCTTCTCCTTTTCTTGCCCAGTCCTCTCCAGCACTCAGTGCTCAGGTGAAAGTTCTTGGTAGGTTCTTTCACTCTTGCTTCCCACACCCCCCCCCCCACCCGAAGTCTAATCTGTCAGCGACCCCAATGGCTCTATGTAAAAAAAAAAAAAAAAAAAATGAGAAATCCCGTCATCTCTCTTTCCCTGGTCACTGGTCAAAGCCACCCTCCCGTCACACCTGAGTTACTGCAAGAGCATCCTAACTTCACCCAGCTTTGACCTCTATGGTATGTTCTCAATTGAGCAGCCCAGGGAGAGCAGCTGTCCACCTATGTCGCGTCATGTCATTCCTCCAACACCACAGAGCTGTAAAGAGAACCAAAGTCAAAGTGCCCACCGTGGCCGGCAGAGCCCTCCTCGAACACCCCACAGAACTGCTCTCCTCGTTTATTCCACCACATTTAATCTGACCTCAGCGGTTCCTCCAGAGCTATCCTCCTACCACAAGACCCTCGAACTTGCTGATTTCTCTTTCTGGAATGCTCTTTCTAGAAATACCGGACCTTTCAACTCTTTGGGGTATATTCTTCAAAAATGGGAGTTCTTCCCCAGGTACTTTAGTGAAAATTGCAACCCAGTCCCCCTGTGCTCTGTTTCCCTGGATACCTTTGGTTTCTCACTACCTCACTTACTTACATGTCTTTGCACGGTGGGCTTCTCTCCTCTAGACTACAAGACCCCCAGGACAGAGAGTTTTCTCATTTTTATCTGTTGCTTTATACCCAGTGCCTGGGAAACTCTCTCACATGTATTTGTTGAATGACTCGATTGGGATCCAGCATCTGAGAGTTGGAAATGTCTTGCCCTCATGACATGAGAGAGCTGCACACACGTCGGAGTTTGTGGGCTGTCTGTCCCTCGTGTCCGTTCAGCACAGGGTAATCCAGCCATCCTCATCCAGCCACAGGACACATGGTGAGCTATGGGAGGGCAGAGACCTCAGCATTCGGGAATCCTTTCCACCCAGCACAGAGTCACTTAACAAAATTCAAGTTCATTAAAAAGCAAGAAAAGGGCTCCTGGAAACAGTCTGGAGGCACGCATGACCAGCTTTATCTGCTTTCCAGATTTGCCTCAGGCCAGCTGTGTACTATATTTATTCTCTTATTTACTTGGTCAGTCAATAAATGCAGCTTTGCAAGTCACGTGATTGTTATTATTATAAACAGTGTTCCTCAAAAAGAAAATAAAAAGAACTATTCCTCTCAGGCTTCCCTAAAAGCATTTTTGTTCCAAATAGAAATGTCAGTGGCCCCGTCCAATCTGCACAGATCCCAGATGCACTGTCTGGCCAAACACAGGGCATTTTTAGCTCCCCATCCCTTCTCCAGAACCTTGGAGAATGTTTCCCTAAGGAAAGCCTACCCCTACCCCTCAAGGGCAAGACTGGCTGCTCCCCGCCCATAGCAGATGTGTGGGCACAGGCTGTTTGGTGGACAGACAGAATGAAGTGTGCACAATTGAACTGACAGCAAACAGCAGGAGCCTTGGAGTGGCGAGACACGGTGCCCGCCCCACTTGCGGAAGGCTGAACCCACTTTCCTTCTTCACTCCTTGGTGGTTCGCCACAGCTGGGCTAAATGTCCAGTTAGTGTCACCAGCCCCGTCTTCATCAGACAGTGAGAGAGAGACAGACGCTCAGCCTGCCTGCAAGTGAGTGGCACCATTCTTCATGGGCCCCAAGTCCTGCACCTTCAGTGATTGACACCTGAGTGTGGCTGAGTGTGCTACTCTAGGGGAAGTTCAGGGACAGTAGATATCTTGGCCAACACTTCCTTTACCGCTTGAGATGAGAACAGTTGACTATTCTTGAAGTGTCTGTCTTGAAGAATTGATTCCAGAGGAAAAGGAACCTGCCATTCTCATATGGCTCGCTCCTCACACCAAAGAAACCCATTCCAGCTGTGCTTTTGATCCACGTCACTCAGATCTTTGGGGCTTGCTCACTGTCATGTTTTACACACTGACCTCTCACCTAGCATCGCGGAGTTGAGCTCCCCGTGCTGTTGTCTAGACCCACGCTGCTACAGCCGGTGCTGACGGTGTGCAAACCACCACAGCGAGTGGTCTGGGAAGGAGACAAAGCTGGTCATGAGAGCTTCCAGCCTGTTTTCAGGAGCCCCATCCAGTCCCCAAGAACACTTGTCTGAAGACACTTTGGTTATCACAGTTGGAGACGGAGGTGCTGCTGGAATCCAGTCAGCCCACAAGCACTGGACAGGCCCCATACAGGGACGATTTGGCCCACAAGGTCCATCAGTGCAGACATCAAGGAGCCCTGAGACAAAAAAGCAGATTCCAGAGCTGCCTACTGTATACGTCCATTTATGTGACAAACTAGAAAAGGCCAAACTATAGTTGGCCCCCCATATCCAGAGGTTCTACAGCTGCCAATCAACTGCTCACAGGTCAGAAATACTTGGGAAAAGACATTGCATCTGTACTGAACAGGTACAGACTTATTTTCTTCTCATCATTCCCTAAACAAGACAAGATATAACTGTTTACACAGTATTTATGTTATATTAAATGATCTACATGATACAAGGGATGCATATGGGTTATATTCAAATACTAGACTATTTTATATATGGGACTTGAATATTCATTAGTGTTCGAGGGAGTCTTGGAATTGAAAACCCCACAGATAAGAAGAGACAACTATATACAAATAGAAAATATATCAGTGGATGCCAGGAGCTGGGGGCGAAGGCAGGGGATTCACTCCAAACGGGCACAGGGAGTATGCACAAGATGAAAAAGTCCTGAATTTCCTTGGGAAGGTGGCTACACATGTATATGTGTTTGTCGAAACACAGAGGACTATGTATGAAAAAGGGTGAGTTTGGCCATTTGGAAATAATCCCTGAAACAAACATAAACCCTGCTCTATGTGGACCAAAGCAATTTGAGAGAAAGTCTAGAAAAGAAAAAGGAGCCACCACAAAAAGAAAAAAGTGAAACATGTTAAGTGTTAAGAAGGAAATGGGGGAAAACACAGAAAGAGTTTTGCTCATTTTTTGAGTGGAAATTACTTGATTCTCTCTTGGCAAATGACAACTTAGAAAAGTCACTTTGTGGTTGTTGACCTACACGTGTATAAATTGGCTTCCCTGAGATGGACCTGGGCAGTGAACAGCATCCACACTGGATGGGTTTGGACCTTTGAGTCTACCAGCTACCCAAGGACCATGATCCTAAGAACATAGCTGTCACCCCAGTTTCCTGTTGTTTCTTTGTGGGGCTTCCTGACACTCCTCCCAGAGTCTCAGCACCCACCCCGCCTCCAGGGCTGCTGTGCTTCCTGATCTCTTCAGGTGGGGGAGACCATGCAAAACCCATGGCACCCCAGCAGAAAGCCGGGGTCCCGTGCCCACGGGCACTGCCTATTCTAGGTATGGGGTAGGATGGAGTCAAGGATAGTAAGTGTCACAGAAATGGGAATGTCCCCCTCAATGCTTCCTGAGTGAGTGAATGGATTCACCAGATCCATGTGCCTGAGAATCTAACCTTAGAAACAGGAACAACCCAAGGGAAGGATACGGACACAAACAAAAGCATCCTAGAGTCCCGTGGCACTGAGCATAGCGAGTGCTGGCGGGCCAACCATGAGGGCCGCGCATCGCTCAGGGGCGGGGTGCTCGTCCAGCTTTGGCAAGGTCCTGGGCTTGATCCCCAACACCACCAAAAATCAGAAAATAAATAAATGAACTTAAATACATCTCAAGTCATTTTTTTCCCTTCCCCACAAAACACATTCTTCTTCCTGACCTCGATTTGTGGCTGGACCCACTGTCCACTTAGCCACCCAAATCAGAAGCATAGACACACCCTCAGTCTTGACCATCCTTCAAGGGCTCCCTCCATTCCACAATTCGATTCTCAGGCCCTTGCCTCCGTTTATCTCCACAGTGAGCTCCAGCTCCCGTAAATTGTTACATGGCCACTGAGGCAGCAGCCTCCTAGCTGGCCACCCATCTGGCCCCGCTTCTGTGTGGCTAAAGCTTTCCTAAACGCCATGCCTCTCTGCTCATTCTCCAGCACCCCCAACGTCAGCCCCGCCTCCCCGGGTGGGAGACTGCTCACCATCCAGAGCACAGGGCCCACCCCTGAAGCTCAGCCCTTCCTACACTCTCACCTTCAGTTTGCCGTTGCAACCCATCCTGGATGTGCAGTTGGGAAGCACTAAGTGCATTCGCGTTGTCGCACCCCCTCACCACCAGCCTCAGTCTTCAGAACTTTCCCTCTTCTTCAACTGAAGCCTTGCACCCCGTAAACACTACCTCCGGCTCCCTCTTGTCCCTGACTCATGGCAGCCTCCATTCTAGTTTCTATCTTGATGAATTTGACGAGACAGGTACCCTAGATAAATGGAATAATATGGCACTTGTCCCTTCAGCTCATTTCACTTGGCCTATTTCGCATAGACCAGAACTTCATTTTCTTCTAAGGCTCAAGAGTGCTCCGTTGTCTACTCACACCACGTTGTGTTGACCTATCATTTGTGGATGGGCAGCTGGGTGGTCTCTGTCTCCTGACCACTGTGAGTAGGCTGCTATGAAGGCTGACACACAGGTCCTGTTCATGGCCCTGCTTTCGATTCTTTTTTTCCCCATTAAAAAAAAAAAAAAATCAGAATTTCCTCTTGGCTAGAGAGCTAACCAAGACACATCGTCCACCCCTCATTCTGAGGAACTCCTGTTCATCCAGCAAGACTGAGCAAATCCAGGAGAGGTAGCCATGCCCTCCATGGCCCTCCTCTGCCCTCTGCACACTCCACCCTTCTCGCTCCCTGAAATCACAGCTGTTTCTGTCCCATCTTCCCGGCTCACTAGGCCACCCTTTAGCAAGAGCGGAGCCTCCTTTGTTCATCTCTCCAGATCCTATGCCCGGGCCACTCGAGAACTCCAAAAAGACACAGAACAAATATCTCAAAGACTTCTTTGGGTTCTTCAGGCCCAACCTCTACGAAGATATAGGAATATTGTTAATCATGTCGACTGTGACTTTTTCTCTTGGTGTCAGTAGAAAGAGTCAATAGTGATCTATCGTTAGACACACTTTCTGGCAGCCACAGGCTCTTTCCTTCTTGGGATGAGTGAGGAGGTGACGCCATGGTCCAACACCTGAAATGCAGCCCCTTGGATTGTGCTACTCTCCTGCCTGCTCCGCTGTGGACAGCTCCGCACAGCTGGCCTTACATCCGCCTGCCTTACTGGGCCCCAAGGGGAGGGCGGAGGGAGCAGAGGGAGTTCAAGAGTTGGAGTGACCTTTCAGCTCCAGAATTGAGAAGCATTTTCTGAGCTCTCCTAAGAGCCACTCTTGTCTTAGGGCAATAATTGTAGAGGAGCCCCATCCCCTCTCTCACCCCCTTGTCCTTGTCCCTGCTCCTCCTTGCTGACTTTGTCCCTCCCCTCTGAATATCCTAGAGTGTGTTCTTGGTGTTTTCCTTGCCTGTGACCCCAATCTCGGGAAGAGACAGCATCCCTAGGCTGCCTGGGCTGACTCGTGGCCGCCACCTCACACGCCCGGCTTCTGTCTTCCATTTGCTCACAAACAACCTCTTGTCCTCCCGCTGCAAGAATCCAGGCTTCTGCTCACATGTGAAAGGCCCAGGAGTAACCGCATGTCCCTCCCTTAACTAGGGAAGTCCTGCACACAGGTCGGCCCTCTGCACGCCTTCAAAGAAAGTTTCATCACTTCCCAGGAAAGTTCAAGTGCCATGGGCCATCCCTATTTGAGTTTGCCAGAGTGTCAAGGAGATGTGAGTGGACTCCTAGGATAACTTGACCCTTCCCCATGTCCCATTACCGGACTAGGTTACCGGACTGACCCAGAGTCACCTCTCAGCCAGCAAAGACGCCCCCCGGGGAGCTCTTCCCTGGAACCTTTCCCACGCCCTTCCAGTCCCTGCACCTTATATCTTCCTCTTCCTGCCCTTCCCACCCCAGTCCGCCAGCCGCCACCGCTGGATGAGTGTCTGGAGGAACTTGAAATACTGCACACAGAGGAGGAGGAATAAGACGTTGATGCAGAAGCTAGCTCTAAGATTGCCTTGTCTGGAAAAACATGCCAAGCATAGACATCAACAGGCCAGCAGAGGTTCAGCCCCTGAGCCCACCTCAGGTGTCTTCTAGAGCTTCATGATGGAAGTGTTCTCATTCCTTAGCCTTCAAGGGAACCCCCACAGGAAATGGGAGGAGGAGGAAGAGGGGAGGAAAAGCCCAACCTCTCCACAAAGAAGATGGATTGAGGGAGGATGCAGGAGAGGCCTAGGAGGCGATGGCCGCTGCATCTGGGCTGGCGCCCGACCTTACCTGGTTCCTATCTGGGCGTGTGCTTCCCCTCGTTCCCCTGCAGTCTGTCTTCCACTTTGTATTCTGAGTGATCACCTCCAAGTCCACACCGCTCAGATCTAACCAGGGGCCCCTCGGTCCTCTTAGCTGTTGTCCAGATTCCTCAACATGCCCTGTGGTGCCCTGTGTGCACGTTCCTGAGGGACCAGAGCATCATGAGGGAAGGAAGTATATTCGTCTTGTTCTTGACTCCCTCTGTAAAGCCTGGCACACGGGTGGTTCTAGAGTTAGAGAGTGGAGGAGAGAGAAAGAGACAGAGACTATGAAGAAGAATGAGTTAACATGCAACTGGAGATGATGATGGCAGAAAATTTGAGCTATGTGTTTGGGGCTATTCACACTGGAGGAGTAAAAGAAGATGTGGGAATATTAGGAGTTTGTGTAGAGTGGGAACAGATGAAACTGGGGGACAATGACAATTCAGGTGACTGCATAACAAGGAAGGAGAAGCAACCCTGCAGGCTCAGTGGGAGCTTCTCCACACAGCAGAGACCTAGCGAAGAGTGTAAGTCTAGGGGAAGGCATGGAAATGCTCTCTAGAGACGCAGAGGTGGTGTTTGTAGAGGGACAAACTATGTCCCACCAAGGAGGAATGACCAAAGCACTTCAGAGTATGGAATACTTACAAGACAATAGGAAGGTCTCTTAAAAAAATAAATCAACATATTTTTTGTTGTTGTTTTTGAATTTTTTTATTTGTTTTAATTAGTTACATGTGACAGTACAATGATCTTGACATACATTTGAATCAGATGGGGAATAATTTCTCATTTTTCTGAGAACATTTCTTTTTTTAATATAAGTAGTTAAAGAAGACTCAACTGCAAAATGCTTTTGATTGGATCCTGTTTTATGTTTTAAAAAATGACCTCTACATTTAGCTTTGTAGATATCTGGGGGAGAAACCTTACAAGGAGAGGCGGCAGCAGGTGCAGACATCTCAAAGGAACAGCCGGGAGGCGGGAGTGGCTGGAGGAGGTGAGCGCGCTGGGGGAGGGTAGCATGGGGAGGGTCTTGGAAGCCATTGTAAACACTTTGGACTTGACCCCGTTTCAGCATGTTAAGCTTGGAACAGCTACTCAACATCCTAGGCAGGCGGTAGGGTCTGCAAGTCTGAAGTTTGGGGGAGAAGCTAAGGAAGACATAAAAATTTTGGAGTCATGGCCATATTAGCTGATTTCAAAGAAAAAGACTGATGAGATCACAGAAAGAATGAGCATAAAGGAATGACCCGGGGGTGAGCCCTGTAGAGTCCCAAGGCAAGAAGTCAGGTCTCCAAGGACCAGCCAGGGTGGAAGAGGACAGAACCCTGGAAATGGCATCCTGGAAGCCAGTGTTTCTGGGATGAGGTGTCCCCCTTGGTCCCCTGTGACTGGTGAGTTAAGGATGAGGTGCTAGACCTGGATTTATCCACATGCAGTCACGCTGACCTTGACCTTGGCAATGCGGTTGTGGTGGAGCAAGGCAGGCAAAAGCCAGATCAGATGGGGTATAGGAGAAAATAGGACAGGAGTAATTGGAAACAGGGAGTCCAGGCAACTGAGCCGAGGACAGAGAGATGGGGTCACAGCCAACGGGAAAGTGGGGTCAAGAGAAGTTTTCGGCTTTTTGCTTTAAGATTGGATAAAACATACCCAGTTCGTATGTGGATGGACTCCGCGAGGGAAGGAAGGAGTGAATGGGTGGGTGAGTGGCCAAGAACTGTACCGGTCAAGCAGGGCTTCTGTCCCACATGGGAGAGGTCTGAGTGGGTTTATAAACTGGAGAGGGGTCCAGGAGGGGAGCGATATCCTAGGGAAGGGGTCTCAGCCTGGAGGGGCCCTTGTGTTCTTCTTTGTTTGACACCAGAATCTCATCAGCTACTTTGCCTGGAGCTCAATTAGAGCAAAGACACAAATTTGCCCGGCCATGGCCCCACAAAGTCTGGCCTCAGGGCCGCAGCCCATTTGGAAAACGTTTTAATTTCATTTGTGTGTTTTTTCAATTTGATTATTAAGTGCCGTTTACACATGGACAGGGGAAGGCCTGTTTTTATTCGCAGATCCCCCTTCCTCCCTGGCCTGCGTGCCTCCCTGGTGAGTAATGGGGAGGCTGCTTTTCTGGAACACAAGGGAAAACTTCCAGCAAATTGCAAAAGCATGTTCCTTCCTTGAAAAATCCTTTCACACTTGTTTTTTCACTCCATTTGTAAAGTTCATGAAAAAGCCTCCATAAACCATACTTTAAAGGGCCTTAACTTTCTTTGTTCTCCACTTCAAACTTTCTTTTTCTCTCTTAAGGGGGTCTGCAATTTAAAGAATAACAAACGGAATGCAAAGCTCGGGGAGGGGGGCAGGTGGTGTGCGGAGGATGGGGCCCACTTTGAGAATGTCCCAGGATGGCAGGTTGGAGGTGCCCGGGCAGGGAAATTTCCATCTGCCTTTGCAGAAGATGACAGACCTCCCCCTCTCCCCCCCCCCCCGGGTTTATTTCTGAAGTTATTACCATTTCACACAGGGCTGGGGCGGCTGCACAGACAGCAGGAGCGAACTAATAAAGGATCTGGAGGAGAAACAAATCCTTTTAGGTACATTTCAGCAGCCTGAAATATGAGAGGAGGAGGAAAGGGGAGAATAGGAAAGAGTGTTGGAGTGAATTTACTAAAAAGAGTCCCTCCTGAGGGCCAGAGTGGGGTATCATCTGGGAGAGAAATACAGACAGTCCTGGAAGGGGATCAAGGCCCCTAACCAATTTCCTCCTGCAGGGAGAGACTCACTCAGCTTGGGGTCATGGCCGGACCTGGGGCTCCGTCCATCCTAGTGCAGTTCATGGACCGGCCAGGAGAGGCGCTGTGGTGCTACATGGGCAGTGCTCAGGGACAGGGGAGCAAATTCTCTGTTTATGGATCTAATTCCTGTTATGGTAACCTACCTGCCTGAGCCCACCTAGGGCTGCTTGTCTAGTGTATCTGTCACTGGTCCTCCAGGCTATGCCACTGGCAAAGCACTGATGGTGTCCCTGCGTTCCCCAACCTCATTCTCTCTCTGCAGCACCTGCCCCCCTCCTGGATGTCCTACCCCACCTTCTTTCTCACCCATCAAAAAGAACTCCCAAGAAGAGACTGAGAAGAGGCCAGGAGCTACAGTCTCACAAAGGCCTGAGATACAGAAACAGGATGATTTGCCTGGAGACGGAAGAAGCCAAGATAAGAAACAGGGAGAATGGAGCATCTCCTCCAGACCCTGGACTCCTGGGACAGACACTGTAGAACCAAAGTCCATGGTGACTCCTAATCCAATACCCAGCTCTGGGAGGACAGCAACCCAACCCTGGGTTCTGGGGTGTTCTCGTGGGCCGGTGTTCTGTTACCCAGAAAAAGTCACATAAGTGACAGGCAGAAAGTTTCTTAAAACTCCTTGTGCCCCAGGCACCTCACCTGCTGCAGAAGAACCCGTATCCCTGCTTCCCCTCCCTCAGGGAGTGGGCTGGACCAAAGGGCCAGTTTCCTGCTGCTCAGGAAGCTGCCCTGTGGATCCTCCTGCCTCCTCCTCCTCTCCCCAGCTGTCCAGCCACATCCTCTCTGTTCCGCCTTCTCCTCGCCCCCTCTTTCTTTCTCTTCCTCTTTCTGCCCCTGTAATCTTCGGATTCCTCCTGTCCTTTTTGTTCCCTTGCAGAAGGCTGGGGTGTCATCGGAAGTTGGTCTCGATGGCCTCAAGCCCGGGACTGGTTTCATGCCAAGCTGTGGCTTCTCCAAAGGCCTCTCACCACGCTCCACACCTGGATTTCTTTTCCCCCTAAACACCTTCATGGGCACTTGACAGAGGGTGCCACAATAACAGTGTCTCTGTCTGTGCCAGCCACAGGTCTAATCCCAGCCAAGAAAACTGGCTTCTTCCAACACCAGATCTACTTTTACCTCCATTTTGGAAAAGGAGAAAACAGAGACTCATAAAGATGATTTTACCTGCTTTCCAGAGCTCAACTGAGAAATCACTTGCTAATTACATCTAATCCCATCTTCTTAGGAAAAGCCCAGGCAATATGATTGCATCAGGATGACTAACTTCAGTTCTCTGTCCTGCCCATTTCTACCTCCCCTCACCAAGACACTCTGTCCAGGATGCTTCCATTGCCCCTCCCCCACCCTATGTAGCATAAGCCTGGCACATGCTTCCACACCCCAGGCTCCCAGAGGACCCCCTGGCAGTGAGCAGGACTGTTTTCATTTGACACAGCTCCCACTGCTCAAGTCTACTCCTCAGCCACTTGAACACATAAGGCATTTGCATGTGTTTGCAAAGGGCTGGCTGGGTTCAGGTTTGCAAGACCCAAACGGTCAGCCCCTTTATAGCAAATCTGCTCCTTCCATTAACTTGAGTATGGGAAACCTAATAAAGAAGTTTTATTAAATGCAAAGAAGATCATCACTTTCAAATACCCCCATGGAAGAGCCCAAGCCAGATCTCTGCGATTATTCATTTGAACTGACTGGCTCCTTGCAGGGAGATGAGTGAAAGCAGAGTTTGTACAAGCAACCAGCGGATGACTCTGTTCAGGGCACGCTAGGAGCTTGCACACACGCCAGTGGCTGTTTCCTATCTGGGCTGATGGGCTGGGCCGCGATTGCCACACAGCCGGCACCCGCAGCCCAGCACGGGCAGGAGGCTCCCGGCTAATGACTCCCATTATGGAACATGTGCTGAGCAGCTGAGGGGGCTGGCTATGACAGACATCAGAGAGGCCTGGGTTTCAGCCTGGGCGTGTGCACAGGCTTTCTGGGGCAGCTGCAGTGGCTGTTCTGGTACAAGCTTCTGGGGGAATCCACGGATCCCCAGAATTGAGGCCTTTCAGTGCTAACAATATGGTATCAGAGACGGCTCTGCTGGGAAGCTGCTGGCCAGCCTGACTGAACAAGGCTGATCATAAAAATGATTGCTATTATGAGAATAAACACTCCCATTAATTGGATGCTCATCTCCTGCCAGACACTGTGGACAGCGCGTGTGCACACTTTTTCCCTCTCATTTAATCCTCACAGCAAGCTGAGGAGGCCTAGGCCAGCTTTCTGTCTGGTTAAGCTGCGTGGCTCGGAAGAGGAAAGGCTCAGGCAGTGTCCTGTCTCAGGCCGCAGAGCTGATTCACACCCTGATGATTTCACTCCCAGGCCCACTGTCCTACGTGTGGAGAAGTGAATTCTAGAAGTTTCCTCACATCGTTTCAGACCACCGTTGACCTACACAGCCCAAACGCGCATTTTGGTGTTAGAAAGGTCTGGATCTAAGCCCCAGTTTTGCATCTTACAAGTTACAGAGACTCCTCAAGCCTTGTTTTTTGTCATTAAAAACGGGGAGAGTAGTCATCTCTGCCTCTGGGCACAGAATAAGCCCCAGTGAGTGAGTGGCCCACACCAAGCCCCCAGGCCAGCGGAACCTGGAGCTGAGAGGACCTAGGAGGCGGCAGCCTGTGCTGAAGCTGTGTCCTCACTCTCTCAACCACCCAGAGCCCCCAGTTCCTGTGGGTTGAGTGGGACAATAACAGGAGGGATAGCAACGGAGTGCCAGGGACCTCAGAGTCGGTGAGGAACCGGGGAGCTTGTGTGAGCAGAGCACAGTTCGCACCCCAGGGCGCTGGGGGAAGGCCGCTTGCTGTCTTTGAAAACGCTGCCTGGACTTCTCCTTCTCGCGCAGAGCACAGCCGCGATGCACACCGCAGGTCACGAGGAGCAGCAGAGGACACAGAAACCTGACCTTCACGAGTCCTCATGTGCTCCAGGGGGAAGATGGGACTGCTCAAAATAAAACATCCATTGAAAGCAAAAGTGACACGGCCGGCCGCATCCGCACATACTTGTGGATAATTATTTGCAGCAGGGAGCTGGGCTGTAAGACGGTGCCAGAGGCATCGGATGACATCTGAGAAGGTTTCTGGAAGGAGAGGGGGACAGGGGCAGGGGAGGAGTGACAAGGCAGGTTTATTGCTTTCACATCTAGTTTCTACTGTGCCTAGCACACAATAGGTGCATATGTAGTAAGAATAAGAACGAGAAGCAGAGAGGGAGGGAAGTGGGCAGTGCGGTGGTGATTCACAGGTAGGGCAGGCTCCACCGAGCGCTGAAGGCATGCATCTATTTTTTGTCCGGGTTTTCTGCCAGGGGCTGGCTCCTGATGGGCCCAGAGGGCCAGTTATTCTTTGGGGGGAAGAAGCAGGGAGGGCAGTGTTCTATTTAGGCAGTTCTGTTACACCTCACCTTCGTGTGTGCTTTATGTGCACAAATCTCTCCTAACACCACATTCCAGCATGAGGCCCCTGGAAAACTGTCCCCCAGGACACAGACTCCTTGGGTTGCCTCCCCGGGTCTGGTTTTCCCTTCTTGCTTGCTTACAGCACGCCCGTTTTGTTCAAGATTCGCTCCTCAGGAACACCGTGGTGGCATTGTGATGTTTCGCTTGGCTGGGCCGAAGGTTCGAATCCAGAATCTTCTTTCCTGGATGCTTCCTGTGGGGCCACAGAGGTCTCTTCTCCTGAAATCTGGGGCTGGGGCAGGGTCCCAGACTCCGTGTCAGGGAGCAGTGGCCAAGCCTACCACTGCTTCACTTTTCCCAGATCTTCCTTGAGTTTTGACAAGGCCTCGTGGATCCTATGACAAAGGACACCAGTCTCTCCCGAGGACATGCAGGTTGGAGTCCGTGAGAACTGACCCGTCCAGCCTCATGGGGGCACAGCCTGTCCTGGCTGTCTTCACCTGGCAGCCATCTTTCCTTCCCCACTCCTGCCCCACGGACTTGGAGTTGCGTCAACAGCCCTACAGAGATGGTCTAACCAGTCCCCAAAACAAGTCCCTGAGCGCATTTATATGCAGAACACATAGGCTGTGGTTCTGTCTTTCGGATTGATCCGGTCTTATTTATATACATGTGCATACCAGGTCCCCAGCTTGGGAATGGGTCCTGGTGGCCTGAGGCCATCATAGTGTTCCCAGGCCCCTTGATTGTGAGGGGTTCTGCAGTGGCCATGTGACCTACAACTCCAGTGGTGGCTTAGGGATGGAGCTCCTTAATCCAAAAGAGAGACACAAAGGAAAGAGGGTAATCGACTGGCCACCTTAACTGTGGGTCGTGCTCGGAGCCGAGGCAGGCTTGTAGCCACGACAGGCTGGGAGCTGAAGAACCTAGACAGAATGAAATGAGAGGAACGTGCCTTCTCCACAATCCAGCGCGGCTGAAGGATGAAGCTGGCCGAAGCTGCCTACCCCTGGGGTTCCAGTTTACGTGACCTGATGTCTTTTCTCATTATCCAAGCCACCTGAGGCAGCTTCTTGTTTCTTGTGGCCCCAAACATCTTCACTGAAGCCCCACTTCAAAAAGAAGCATCCCATTTCCCTCCCGTCGCCGGCCCCCAAGCCTCCATGCCCTAAAGTTCATCCAGAAGGGGAGTGGAAAGTGTGGGATGTACTGGGTCTGGCCCCTCTGCACTCGGTCTTCCCACCTGAGAGAAGACGAAAGGCCTAGCAATCCACAGAGGATTTCAGAGATGGACGGTGCTATTTATGACTCCAGGAATCTTTTCTAGGTCGTAGCCCGGGGAAGTGGGACAAGGCTATAATCTTGGTATCTCTGATAATCGAACATCATCAATGGGGTGTGTGTCACAGAAGGCTCAAGGAGTGGCTAGACCATCGCGCCTGCTCTTATTTCTCATCTCTAAGCTCCCCTCTGCTCCGTGTGAGTGGGAGTGGCAGGCCCCAGGCCACATTGCAGCCTTGGGCCAGGGGCCAGGGCAGAGGCCCTGGAACACATCACCTGCACCAGCTTCTCCACAGCACCTAAGCAACCCCTGGCCCACCTCGCAGGTGTGACACCCACCAACTCCTGACCCTCCTCTTCAGTGGTCGGAACCCGTGTTCTGTAGTTTCCCTAGGGGACAGTGTAGTCCTTGTGACCCTCCAAGGTCCCAGGTTCTGGTAATCACCCTCTTCCCATTTCCCGCCAGCCCTCAGAGTCACCAACCTCGGCGTTGCCTCCACGTGCTCATTTTGATCACTCACTGTGGGCTGTGGCTTGGGTATGGTACACACGTGACCCCCAGAGGGCCATCTGTTGGAAACTTGGTCCCCAGTGCAGTGCACTTACGAGTTGGTGGGGGCTTTAAGGGGTGAGGCCTCGGGATAGGTTACTAGTTCACTGGGTACTGCCCTCAGAAGGGATTACGGCAGCTCTCATGGGACAGGGGGTTGGTTCTTGTGAGAGCGTGATTATAAAAAGAGCAAGCCTGACACTCTGGCTTTCTAACTTGCCTGGTGTTCCTCCTCGCATACATACCCCCTCTGTGATCTGTCTGCCACGATGTGATGCAGCTAAGGGGGTCCTTGCAAGAATCAGAGACTAGCAGTTTGGACTTTCAGCCTCCAAAACAGTGAGCTCTATAAATTTCTTTTCTTTTAAATGCACCCAGCTTCAGGTATTTTATCATAGCAACAAAAAATGAACTAATATACCGAGTAACAAGTTCTTTTCTGCATCTCCTGTATTTTGAAATATGTATTGTAGTTTCTCCTTTCTTGACTGAGCCCCATCTGAGAGAGTAAATTTATTGGATTATGTAATCCAAAAGTTCAGACCAAGGGCAGTCTTTAGGCACAACTTGTTCCAGAGGGTATGAATATGATTAGAGCTCCACACTATTTTCTAACATTTTCTCAACACTGCTCTCTTAGGTGTGTGTGCTAGTCGTTTTCGGGTCTGCTACCTTCTAGGTCGCTTCTAGGATAGCCACCTCTACTTCACTCCATGCCTTTGTCCCAAATTTCCCGAGAGCCCTTTTGCTTAGATTAGCTTCTGCCATTTGAACCGGTCATCGTGTCCAAGGCACAGGATGACGACTGGCCTTTTGTGGACTTCATGCTCCCTTCCTAAAATCAAGGAAGAACCACATTTCGTGGGGCCACTGACCCACAAATGGAAATCAAGGCCTCCTGGAAGTCATAGCCATAGTCCTGAGAGCTGGCGAGCTCAGTGGTCACGCCCCCCACTTCACCCCAGATAGCCTTGGGAAGCTCCAGTTTCTATTGGCGTTGTGTCTGTTCTTAAGTCTAATCCTTTTTCCAACACGTAATCGAATGCAGTGTGGTTTGCATTCCTTTTACAAATGGCTTCACAAATGAGAAATGACCCTTTGGTCAACCTCAGGTCCCAAATCATGATTCAAAAGTGGCATCCCTCAGAACTGTGTGGCTGAGAAGCCAGGCTGCCTGTGGGCTGAGTCTGCGTGGTCGGTAAGTCCGCCCCACGGAACACCCACTGCAAACTCACTCTGTCTCTGGATGCTCCAGTCTTCCTAGGAACCAAGTGAGTTAAGGTTGGATTATTATTCTTTTCTTTTTTCTCTCTCTTTTTAAAATCTTAAAATAATTTTGGTGAAATGGATTGATTTTTTGCTATGTGGCAAAGCCAAAACCCAATCTAACTTAGAACAGGAGCGGGAACTATAGCTCATCAGTGGGGCGCTTGCCTAGCATGTGAGGAGCCGTGCGGTCAATCCCCAGGGATAAGAAACAGAAAAATAGACCAATAAATCAGGACGAGAGGTGATCCGCTCAGGCCAGGTCCCAACTCCAATATGGGAAGTGCATTCCCCAGATGGGATCCTTCTGTCTGGAGCCCCAGGAGCATCGGTTATCTACTGAAGGGTGCGACGCAGATTTTATGTCATTAATTGATTGTCACAAAATGTATTTTTGCCTGAACTCGTTCCACCTGGCCCAAACACCTCATCCTTCTGGCTCTTACGGGGTGCCAGCCACATCTTCCCTTTATAATAACTAATTCACTGAATCCCCGACGGCCCTTGGTGGTAGACTGTCCCTGCCTTCAGCCCCTGTGCAGATGAGGACGTGGAGGTGCGGGAGGTTGAGCCCGGTCCTCAGTGGCACAGGGGGCAAGGCTCGCAGAGGGTTGGACCCAGGACGCAGGCAGGGGACAGAGGCTCGGTGGAGAGGGAGGACGGACTTGCTCCTGTTCCTCTGGCTCCATGAGCACTTGTCCCAGCCCCGGGTCCTGGCCCCAGGTTTCCACTCTCCTTTAGGGAAAAGTCCTCGTGTGACTAAGTCGGCCGCTCCTGGGGTTCCCCGTCAGCAGCTCCGTGACAGAAGGTACGTAAGGCTGTTTGGGCCATTGGAACTAAACACCATGGACCTCAGGCTCTGTTCATAGATGGTGGCCTCTAGCTCTGGCCTCCCATGGGATGGGACAAAGCCCCTCTCTGCAATGTCTTTTACAGGCTCCTAACCCCGTTGACGAGGGCTCCCCCTCATGATAACCACCCCCCGGGCCCTGCCATCACTGTGGGGTTAGGATTCCGGCCACGCATGTCAGGGCCCAGCAGCATGCAGCCCACAGAGGACACGCGGCTTCCCTGCGCCTCGGGAGAAGATGGCAGTGTCAAGTTTAACAGAGTCGGTTCCTGAGAGTGGACTCCTCAGACCCCGGGGAGGGGGCGGCTGCACACACAAGCTGAGCAAGATGCAACCTGTCACGGTCAGCCATGGCTCTGGTCCACCTGCAGCAGCTGCCTTGCTGTGGTGGGGTCAACAGGAGGTTCTTCCAAGCTCAGGATGTCACCTGCAGGGTCACTCCCTGTGGGTCATGGGTTGATGGACTCATCTGAAATGACTTCAGAAAACCATCTTTTTCCTTTCTCTGATCCTGATTAGCTCTCAGGGAGATGCCGGACTTCATGATGCTTCTGAATACCTTCTGCTCAACATGAATTGAGCTCCTACTGCATACCTGTCACTGTGGTGGGTAACAGATCTTCTAAATGCATGACACATAATCCCCGCCTAAAGGAACTCATGACCTGGAGACAGACAGACTCCCACCAACCTGTGCTAGTGGAGAGGCGGGAGCTGACTGCAGTGGTCTCCAAGCTCCCTCACCTGCTCCTCTGCCTTTCAGACCTCGGAGAACACAAGCCTCCACCCCGGCCCGCCCTCTGAGGTTGGATCTGAGAAGGCGCGATCCATAACAAGGCTTCTGTTGTCCTGGAGCTGTGGACAGCCACGGCAGAAGGGGCTTCCCCGTGACTCAGGAGTGTCACGTAAAGCCCTGCTCCTGGTCTGCAGGAAACCTGGCGAGTTTCTCCATCCAACATTCTCCCTCCCCTCCCTTTGCTGCCTGGGCTGGTGCCCACACCAGCTCAGTCACACTGTGCTCCTGGTTCCAGCTGGACCTGAGCCCCACGTGGAGCATGTCGGCCACCGCCATCCCCTGTCTCGCCCTGCGGGGCCCCCACCGCACACCCATGGCCTCAGAGCTTCCTGCAGCCCCTGGCTCATCTGGGACCAGCTCCCTGTAGGAGACGATCTGATTCTGTAAAAACAAAACCGAAATACCCAGAAGACGACTTTCAGTGTCTATTTAATTCTCATGTGGAAAAGGGGGAGCACGAAGAAGACCCCAGGGTCACATTTGTGGAAAAGCCCTGATGGAGATTCACAATTACTTTTCAAACACGAAACGAATGGTTAAAGAGTAAATAAATCAATCACAACTGTTATTTTTTAATGTGACTGTGAAAGACAAGCTTAGACTGAGGCCGGGGCTGTGTCGTGCTCCTTGTGGCTTTGAACACTGTGTGCCCAGGGCTCACTGCTGTGCTTGACTCGTCACCTCGTCCCCTGGGGTGGACAGCAGTTTGCCTCCCTGGCCTCCATGGCAGGAAACACAGGAGGCGGGGTGGAGAAGGACAGGAGGCCACCCAGGGCGCTTTAAGGAGCAGTTTACCACAGTTGGGACCCTTGGGAGGACACTTCAGGGACAGAGTGAGGAACCTAGGGATTTAGTCACCAGCTTCCCCTGTGCATGGGGCAAGGGCCGCTCCCAGGGGCGTTCCCTCCTTGGCACCCGGCCTGTCCCCCAGCACAGGCTGTGCCAGAGCCTGAGGCAGACAAAGCCCTTAGGCAACATGGTGGCTGCTGTTCAGTCCTTCCCCAATTCCTCTGCCGAGACCCTCACCTCCCAAGGGACAGAAGGAGGGGGCGCTTTGAGCAGGTCACGGGTGGAGGCCCCAGGCAGGGGTGCCCTGGTGAGAAGAGGTTCTCGGCCCTGACACCAGGTCTGTGGGCGCCCTGCCTTGGGCCTGTAGCTTCCAGGAGTCACTGTTGGGGACTCCAGGCCTGAGTCTGGGGGACACTTGACCTTGCAGGCGGGGAAGGACCCCGGGGCTTACAGTGAGAGGAAGCCCTCCCTTAAGGGGTGGGCGAACCAGGGCAGGAGGAGGATCACGGCAGTGCCCACCCAGGCCACACAGGGGCTCAGGAGTGACTATGAACTTCAGCGTGTCCCTGGGAAGCCCCCTGAGGCCACGTGTGTGAAACCACCTGCAAATGAAAAGGCGTCATGCTTGTTCCCCTGGGTGCCAGTGACCACGGCAGAGCTGGTGACTGCGAATCACAGCTGGGCTTCTCGCCTCATCCCCCTCGTGGGGGCTCTGACCCGGCTTGGGTTCCTCCAGCGGACTCCTGCTCACCCAGGAACTTCCAAGGTGGCCGGAGGTGACATGCCCACCCCTGCACCCCTGTTGGGTGAACTTGCTCTCCGAGAGTCAAAAGTGAAACCCTGCTCAGGATTCCCTCCCCCCTCAGCCCCACAAGAGGAGCGTCTTTTATTTTATTTCTAACATTTTAAAACTCCCGGGGCTCTATGTAGGCATGGGAGAGAGTTCTGGAACACATACTGAGAGGACTGCAATGAAGTCACCCCTGGTCTCCGTCCACACAGTTTCTTTCCTCTCCCAAACCCCCGTGACTCTGAGCTTCTCGTGTTGTGTATTTAGACCTATTTATATTTATGTAAACTAAGTTAGTACTTTTCCCTCTTTAAATTTTTTTTTTAATTTAATTAATTCTTTGAGATGCAGCCTCAAACTTGCAATCCTCCTGCCTCAGCCTCCTGACTAGCTGGAATCATACACATGTACCACTCCACATGCCTATCCTCTCTTTTAAACAACACATTATTATGCTCTAGTTCGGGACCCCCAAAAGACCGTCAGAGACCAAGATCCATGTAATCAGCAAAGAGGTGTTTATTGCGAGCTAGCTCGGTCCTCCGCACGCACACAGCAACTGGTGACACTGAGAGGCCCCGAGCCCAGGGTTTGCAGCAGTTTTATACACTCTTTGGGGAAGGCAGGGACTTCACATACATCATAGCATCTCTTAGCAAATCATCACACACCGCGGGAAAATAAAAAAACATGATTAGCGTATCAAGTGGCGGGGAAAAAATCTGAAGAGGATTATTGGTTAGTTCAAGGGGTTGACACACTTAAAAATGATTGGTTTAAACCTTAAGGGTGTCGCAAGGCGGGTTCGTGCCAAGCTGCAGGGCTTCTGGTTTAGATATTGGTCACCACATCTAGGTGGGGGCCATCTGGAATTCCAGATATTTCTATATCTTGACCTATCTTAGGCAATCACCATCTGCGCTGTGCAGAGCTTTCTGTGGTATTTCCTGACTTTAGGACTGCAGTAGGTCCGGGGTTAAGTTTCAGAGCAAAATGAGGTCCCAAGTAAAATGAGGTTGCTTAGGTCTTTCAAGATTTCTAATAATACATACTGTCCCTCCCCTTGCCTTGTACAGTCTCCCAGGTTTCTCTTCTTGATGGCTCTATAATATTCCATCGACTTTCCCTACAGGAAATGGTAATCCTCAGCAACTGATGAGGCTGAGGCAGGGCTGGCATGTCTTAGTGAACCCTGCACAGCCCCCGCAGGTGGCCCATCAGAGCTGAAGCACCTGCAGTGCAGGTGCTGAGCCTGAGCGAGGGCAGGGAGATGGGAAGACCCCGGGGCCAGAGGGCAGAGAGAGGGGTCACTGGAAAGAACTAGTGAGAGGAGGGTCAACCAGAAGGAGGTCGTCATTCGGTCACCAAGGCAACCGTTGAGGAGTCTGCACGCCCTCTGGTCGCCCTGGGGAGACTAGGTCGGAGGGCGTGAGGGGAGGGGCTGCTAGTGCCTCCTTGGGACCCCAGAGCAGAAGGCTGTTCCCAGGATTTGGATCGGGCCTTTGTAGGGTCAGGCAGTCACAGAGCCACACAGTTGCTAGGGACAGCCGTGGGAACCCAGGGAAATCTCCTTGGGAAAGGCCACCCTGGGGCGTGGAACAGAAGGGCAAGGAGGCTGGAGGCCCAGGGAGGCCGTCTGATGCTGCCCGCCCTTGGGCTTAGCCTGCTGGGTTACTGATGAGACACATGACCTTCGCCTGCCTGAGCCACCTGCAGGGGCAGATGAGGTGAGGCTCCCAGGGGGGCGACCTTGAGCTCAAAGGACACCTTCCTCACTGGTGGCAGACTGTAGGCCAGCTGCAGAGGCCTGCTCCACGCCCTCCCGTCCAGGTCAGGTGGCCGTGGGTGGGTCACTCGGGCTCTGTGAGTCACGGCTTCCTGGGGGCGGGCGGTGGTGATGTAGAACTCCTACCACAGGGGGCTGGTCTCAGGGTCCCGGCTGACCGTGCAAGCCAGGTGCTGAACACCCAGCGGACGACAACTCCTTGATTGTTGCTACTCTGTTATCCCCGTCATTAGCAGCATGCCCCACAGCTGAAGGGGGCCTGCCGGTGCGTACAACCCTGTGGCTACAGATTCGTCTATTAGAGAAAGGGAGACCACTAGCACCCACGGCTTCCCTTGGGTGCAATGTCCCTAGAGGTCACACACCGGGATGCAAACTCAGGCTCATCCGCCCGGCCTTCCCCTCTGCTCCCAGTCGGTAACACAGTGGGATTGGGAGCTGGGTTGTTCTCAATAAATCTGAAACCAAAACTCAGTTTTAATTTCCCATGATACAGCTGTCAGTCTCAAGGTCAGCTGGGTGAAATGACGGGGGTAGGGGGTAGAAGGGGCTAGTCCTGGCTTTGGGGGCATTGCCAAGTCCTGTAACTCCAGCAGCTCACATACCTGGGCTCCCCGCGGCCAGTGGTCCCTCCTTTCCAAGAAGTTGCTTCTCTTCTCTACACACAAGGGACAAAAGCATCTTGATCAGGGCCCCTTCTAATACTGTCCCAATCTGAATGATGGGAGTGCTGCCATTACTTCCTCCAAGGATTTAATTAGTTAGGTTGTTGGCAGGTCCCCCAAAGATGAGAAAAGCAGAGATTTCACAGCCTAATCCAAGCCAGAGTCATCTCTGGCCCAGACCCAAGCAATAGCCTTCTAACTAGTCCCACGGAGCCCACGCTGACCCTCCAGCACATTCCCTCTGTAACACAGCACTCTTCCTGAAGGAGCAGCCTAATCCCATCACTTCCCAGGTCAGGAACTCTCAATCCCTTTGCATGACCCTAAGATCCGGGTCCTTAGCAGCCCCTAGGACCCACGTGCCTGCCTCCTGCAGGCTCCCTACCCCCATCCAGTCTCTTTCTCTCTCTCTCTGCATCGGCCATACCAGGGCTCTGGTAGGCCTTTGAACGTGTGCCCCTCCCACCTTTGAGCCTTGGCCTCCAAGCTGGGAGATCATCTCTCCTCTGGCTCCCTGCTCTGCTCAGCCCCAGCCCCTGGGATCTCAGAGCTCCTGTTCCCCCTGGTTTTTCTCTCTGTCTCCACCTGCAGTCTCAGCTTCTCCAGGACACAGACTGTTTTATTTTCCTCCCTTTCCCAACACCCACCGCAGTGACTGAGTGAAATCTAATAAAGAACCATACTAAAAAAAAAGAAAGAAAGAAAGAAAAAAGGACATTTTTATAAATAGCACTCATATTAACATTGGGATCTCAGATGAACAGCTCTATGTTTACCAAGAGAAACAGAGTGGGAGAATTGGTGATTTCATTCATTTGATTGTTGTAAACTTTTCAAATGACAAATGCAAATTTGCTTATTCCTTTAAAATCCATGCCGTTGGGGATTCCTTCCTTAATCTTCATGTTCTCCACATGTCCCCCCAACTCATTCTCCATTAGAAGCTGCTATTCATCATTTCCTCCCCTGTGAAGTCTCAGGTCTCTTTGTCGGTAATTATGTCACAAAGAAGAATCTTGTCAAACTCAAATGGAATGGAAGCAATCGGCGGAAAGCATTTTCTCTCACTTGATTACCTTTGTACATCTCTCTGGGGTCTAGAGGTGGAGATATGTAGGGAGAGGAGGAAACTTCCTGAATCCTGCCACTCAGATGTCACCAGCCCAGGTTTAATGTAGAAATTCAGGGTTTCGAGACTGGAGGGCAATTTCACTCTGCCTCCACACCCACGCACGCGGCCACAAAGCTCGGTGATCAGGGCGAGAGGGACCACTTTGGGTGCTGCTGAACTTGGCAGTGATGCATGCACATTAGGACCACAGATCCTAGCTACCTCAAGATTTTGGAAAGATTTAAAACGTCGGTCCTCAACCACAGAGAGACTGAAAAAGTTGAGCATTACCTAAACACCTAGAAACTAAGGAAGATTAAAGACAGCAGAGCAAAGAAGGCCAGGGTGACATTGCCGGTAGAAGGGAATCAGGAGAAGATCCTTGGAGGTGAATCTTGAATTGGGTCTTGACAGAAATTGTTGGCAAATATTGAGGAATCAGGAATGTTAGGACTTTTCCAAGAAGATTCCTCAGGCTCACAGGAGCTCTGAATTTTTCGGGGTCTGAGGGCATCGACACTCTTTGCTCACTAAACTGAAATCGAAGAGGCCAAGAGTCTGGGTTCTGCCATCTCCCAATCATTGTAAAGATAATTGATTCAGGTGAGAACATCAGGGGCTGTTAATGGGCAGGTTTGGGAAATAAGAGTCCATTTAAATGTCAGCGTATCCACCCTCCAGATTCTTATTCATGATAAAATGAAAGTAATAGCCCTACAAGAGGCAAACCTGGCAGATGCCACCTTAACTAGGGATCAAAGTTAACACTGCAATCCACAAGAATGATCAAAAAATGTTCTTTTGGGGGATACCAGGGATTGAATTCAGGGGCACTCAACCACTGAACCACATCCCCAGCCCTATTTTGTATTTTATTTAGAGACAGGGTCTTTCTGAGTTGCTTAGTGCCTCACTGTTGCTGAGGCTAGCTTTGAACTCGCGATCTTTCTGCATCAGCCTCCTGAGCCACTAGAACTACAGGCATGTGCCACTACACCCAGCTCAACAGCATTTTTCTCCTGGTAGGATACCTTGGAGAAGAACTCAGGATCTGTTTGTGTGGATTAAACACATAACCTGAATCTTCTCATAAAACAACTTCAGCGGAACCAGTTGAAAAGCATTCTACAAAATAGCTGGACTATATTCTTAAAAAATGTCAATATCATGAAAGACGAGCATTGAGGAAGTGTTTTTGAGTACCAGGGACTGAGTAAACCAGATCGGGGACCGTCTTTTACCGTAAAAGACAGCATGGAGATAATTGGTGAAATATGAATAACCTGTGTTAGATAATGATATTGTTTCAGTGGAAATTTCCCGAATTGCACTCTGGTTAGTATAGACAGTGTCCTTATTTTTAGAAATACATTGAGTATCTAAAGGGGCATTGTCCCTCCAACAGTTTAGAAAAAAATAATATGGATGAGGATGCAGATACCGATGATATAGATTAGCTATAGATACAGATGTAAGATACAGCAAAGTGGTACAGGGTCAGCATTTTTGGGGATCTAGGGGAAAAGCACATGGGTATATGGGGAGTCTTTGTAAAATTTGTCTTTGTAAAATTTATGTAAATTTTCTGAGACTCTGAAATTACATCAAAATAAAAAACTCAAGGAATAGAAGAGCCATTGGGCACCAGTGCCCGCTTGGCCTGAGTGCGTATTTTGGTGGAGACTCTTGGCCTCCTGGACCTCATCCTGCCTGCTCCTGCCTTCCAGTTGGAGGCCTGGTGGCTTGGCCTCTCTCTTTCTGGATCCTTTCAGCTAATTTCCAGATTAGCACATTGTCTGCTCTTCCCGAGTCTAATTTCAGGCCATACCCTGAAAACTGATCTCTTTGGCTTAACACCCCCTGAGATCTGGGCCACCACACAGGGCTCTGCCCTGTGTCCCCAGCAGGTTGCCAACCTTTGCTTGTATCCCAGACAGATCAAGATAATTCGCTCTTATTAAAGTCCTACTATGTGCCAGACACCGGCAACTTCTCCAGTGAGCGTAGTCCCGTGTAGCCTCGCTATCTTTGGCGCCAAACCCTCCCTCCCTAACTGTAGGAAGTTCAATGCTTAGTGGGTTGTTTCCAGATATTTCTGGGAAAACTCGGAGCCTCCTGCACCTTTCCATGGGTCCCACCTGGTTGTCCTTGTCCCTCCACAACTCAGAGTGAGGACTCCCGCTGTGCCCTCTGGTCTTCAGTGTCCCAGGAAGAGGTGGCCCAGACTGACGGTCTCCGCTCTGCCTCCCTTTCTTGGGTACCATGAGAGCTGAGAAATCCCTGGGCCTCAATGCCAGAGACAGGGGCACCCCGAAATAAAGAGAATGCCCCTTTGTGCTGCCTTCTGTGGCAGCGGGACCTGGGGCAGGTGGCTCCCCCAGTCAGCTGCAGAAGCTCCAGGGCAGTGACACTGATGGCCAGGCTGGGGCTGAGGTCCAGTGTGGGGCCACACTCCCCAACACTCGGGCCTGGTGGCCCAGCCCGTCTTTCCACACACGATCACTGACCTTAGTGTGAGTTTTCCTAGCCCTTGTGGGGCCCCCCCTACACACTGAATTTTGCACATGTCTGAGACAGAGATTGTGGACATAAACATTACTTGAGGCTCCGAGAAGTTGCACACTTGAGGCTCGAGTTTCCCACAAGTCCGAAGTGGTGTGGGTTCACGATTTGAATCCAGATCTGTAAGCCTCTTGGTCGGCCCCTGTATTGTCCCCGCTCCTCAAAGCAGAGCACAGCCAACAATTTGGCAAAAGGAGGTTTTCCTGCTGGAGGCTGTTAGCTCAATGAGGTCTTCCTGGACCACCTGGGGTCACGGAATTATTTGGAACACTTGTTCACGCCGCTGCTGCTGATTTCATGCTTGGATTATTCAGGCCACTTATTTTTCTTTCTTCCTAGTATCTCTTTCCTCATAAGCATGTTATTGACCCAAAAGAAGGTAACATCAAGAGGGGCAGGCACATTTTTATGTTGTTCTGGAAAATGTTTGGGGGAGGTGGGAGGAGAGGTTAAAATGACTGGCAATGTGGTTTTATAGAAAGAACGTGGGCATCAGAACCAGACAGCCCTGGGTTCAAATCTAGGTTTGTTACTTACTATTTGAGTAGTAGTTCAGAAATTAAAGGGACATCTATAAGGACAGAAACAATGCCATCTAGTTCGATAAATGAGAACACTTAAAAGTCATCAGTCCTAAGGAGAGCCTCAGTGACACTCGGTCCCTTGCCATGACTGACATCGGGGGTTTAAAGGTCAGTTTTGGATATCTGGATTTTTCTGCTCATTTCTCTTATGGGTCACCCTACAGTCAACTCGGAAGCAGGCCTTGTTTCCATGGAGACATATTTAAGGTAAACAGATTTGAAAAGGGGAAACACTGCCGCCTGCCCCTGACGCCCACTGGCCACCAATGCACAGCCTCAGCAGAAATGTTTCCAAAGAAATGTTTCACAAAGCTTTCGGGAAGGCCAAGTGCTCTTTCAAGGTCTTGACATGCTTTTTCATTGTACAGCTCTTGAAATGAGCGATAATTTGAAACAGATAATAATGAACTTCACACAGCAATGGATCAAAAGTGGAATTATTGAGCTCACCCTTGTCTCGTATAATTAGGCTGACAGGCTGTGGAATCCAACTGGATGATGGCCTCCCCCTCCCTTTTCTGCATGTGCACATTTATTTGAAGAACTTTTAACAGGCAGAATATTACAAGAGTTCTGGGCCCCATGTGGCTTCAGTTCTAATCCAAACTGCTTACTTTCTTCTAAAACTCCAATGTTGGTCTTTTCTTGCTTTTTCTTATCTTTTTTTTTTTTTTCTTTTGGTAGCATTGTTTTGTCAACTTCAAAGGAGAATTTTTTGCTTCTTGGAGCATAAGTGGAAATAGAAGCACTTAAGTCACATGCTGAATTTACTCAACGAGTGGGAGTAATTCCATTGTCACTGCCCCCTGAATGACGGGAACGTCTTGGGGAAAGACGCTGCAAATCCGTTAGAAGACCTGATCTGTGGCATCCAATCAACTCTGTTAGAAATTCCACAAAATAATCCCTCTGTCATAAGCAGTAGGCTCAACAAAGCAGCAATTAGATAATACATCTTTCTTATTAAGACCTAACTTCAGTTTCTCTTTCAAAGAATCATGGCACAGGGCAGAACAGCTAATCCCTTTATGGGGATGTAAACTTTCACTAAAGCCCAAGAGCAGAGTGGCTTCCTCCACTCCCTCTGTGACACAAGGGCCAAATCTGATGAGTGAAAATGAACCCACGTCTTCTCCAAGACATCTGTCCTCAAGATGCAGCAACTATCATGCTACAGCTTAAGTCACCAACGGCAACAACTTATAAAATTATGGCTAACGATGGTAGATAGTCTTACTGTCAGGCCAACCACATGAAAGAAAGAGAAAGGGCATCTGATCAATCCTTATTAGTTGTTTTCTTAGTCACCAATACATGTCTTGAATTTCCCGGTGTCTAGCAGAAGAATAAATTTGGTTGCTGTTGAAAAATCACAGGGAGAGGATTCTTCACTACCAGAGAAAAACATGTATTGGTGGAGACAAAGATGAGCAGAAGAATTTTCTTGAAACCAGCGCACCTGGATGTCCCTGGGCAGACAAGTACGGGCCAACATCCTCAAAGTGAGCTCTGAGCCTTAGCAAGAGGCTGTCAGGACCCACCGTCCACAGAGAGCGAGAAGGTCTAGGCCACTGAACCAACATCACCAGCTCCATCTGTCTGCATCAGGCCCAGAGCAGAGAACAAAGAGGAAACTACAAGCAAATCTGTTAGATGAATTGTTAGAAGCCTGCAGCCGCCACAAAACCATAGAATCACCCAGCCCCGGAGCTGGAAAATTATAGAAGGGGAAACTGCTGCCAAAGGTGGTGAAATGACTCCCCCAAGGTCACAGAGAAACCACACTTGTGACTTGAATGGAAATATTTTTTTCTGACATTAAAAAAAAAAAACAGAGTGAGTACACTGTGTGTCAGCAATGTTATGCCACATGCAGCTAGCTCATTGCCCAACAGAGGAAACGTGGATTCACAGAACAGTCTTCCTACTTTGAACTGGTTTTCCTGTAACTGGGTAAGGCTGGGGGCGAACTCTGGTCAAGGCTGTCAGAGAGACGGTTGTGGGCGCATGAACGAGAGGCCCCGCGAAGACTTCTCAACCTGGGTCAGCGTGTGCTGGGGCACGTCCCACCCGGGAGAGGCATTTTAGAAAACAGAAAAAGTTGAAGGTGTAGGCTTTTCCCTCAGGCAAAATCTGAGCAACTTTCAGAGATTATCGAAGGTCAAGGGCAGAGGTCAGTATTGACGATGATCCCCCAGGGGAGTTCAGAGATGGGAGAAAGATAGGAATTTGGACAAGGCAAGGAGAGTTTGACCGATCTGAGATCCAGAGGGGAACTGGCGGGCTGAGGTGGGTAGGGGAGAATGCAGGGGTGGGGGGACAAGAAGAGATCCTGAGCAGAAACAAAATTTCTGCTAGGAATTAATATGGCCCCCGAGAATCATAAAAAGACCCAACTAAGTGGCCTGGAATTGGGTTTAAGGACACAATGAAAAACAACACCAAATCCACGGGGAACAGCATGGTGAGTGACTCACCAAATCATTTGGCTGCTGCAGCATAAAACAAAGCAATAAAGTCTAGATCCATTTCCTTGGAAACCCTTGTCTTTCTGGTATGTTAAGGAAAATCAAACTGGTAGTTTTGAGATGTCCATATGCCAGAATCATCACAATATCATGGATTCTCCTTCATATTGTGACTAATATCCTGAGCTCTGGACAAAGTAGGGGGTTGATCTGAGCCCGGTGCCCGCCTGGCCACTCCTGTACAATGTCACTCCTTAAGAGGGGACCGACGTTAGCTTTAGAATCCATTCCAGACCCACAGGGCAGTAATTGAGCAACATCAGATACTGCCAGGACCTTCATGGGCTCTTGAGCATTCCTTCTCTTTGACCTTAGATGTGTCCTTAAACTGATCCACTCCTTCCATCTAAAGGCCTCCAGGTGACCATCCTCACGACCTTGAATTTCGGGGGGGGGGGGGAGTGGGGAGGATGGGGAGAGAGTGGGCTGAGGTGCCAAGGGATGATGGAGTCATCTGAAGGGAAGATTATTCCATGGTTGAGAGGTGCCCTGCCCAGGCTGCTGTACACAAGGGCTATTTATAACAGGTCTGCTTTTAAACTTGGATTTACAATGAAGTTCAAAGCAGAAAGAGCAAAATTCCAGATTGAAGAAAAATTACAGCTGGAAAAATCATTTTTGAATAAAACAACCAAGAAAGTTTTCCAAGTGGTTACTCAGTTTGGGAATTTAAGGAAGGTAAAGGTTTGTGTCCAGGAAGAAACTGCTGTGGGGAAATGGAAGAATGGAAAGTCTCACCTTCGCCCTGTTTTTTTTTTGTTGTTGTTGGAGCCGTGTCCCACCATAGACAAGTCTGAGTCAAGGGGGGGGCTTCCTCGCAACTGCCTCCAGAAGGATCATGCGTGCAGGGGTCTCTGGCCCCTCTACGACAGCCAAGTCAGAAGCTGAGGGTCGGTGGAGAGGGGATATTAAGTTGCCCCTGGCCTTTGGCCCCCAGCAAACACGTCCCCTCCCTGCCTCAGCTCTGCACACGGCACCCAGCTCCAGGTCACTCAGGAGTGTGTTAGAGCGGGGAGGGGCAGTGGGAAGGAGCACTGGGTTCAGGGTCGATAGTCGCTCAGCAGGACTGCTGGCTCTCTGGGGTTGCAGAGTTCCACTACGGGATGGTCTACGAGGTCGCCACTTCTTACCTTCCTATGTATGTGCCAGTAAAGCAGGGCACCCATTCGCTTTGAGCAAAGTCTCAGCTTCAGAATCCTTCTTAACCCCACGGTCCAGGCTGCCCTCACAGTTACAGTTGGCACCTGCTTTGAAACCTATCTGCTAGGGTGGGTAGAAAGAGAAAAAGAGACGAGGAAGAAAGACAAAAGTAACATTTAGGGAGCACCCACCACCAAGGAGGGGCACATCACGGCAGTGGGTGACGGAGGTGTCTTATCGCCAATGAGGCAGATTCAGAAAGAAGCAGACTTTTGCCAGTTTCACATGGTGCCTCAGTGGTCCAGATAATGCACCTCATTCGCCCACACCCTGGCTGGACCACGCCCACTGCCCCTCCCCCACTGGGTGCCCCACCCACTCCAAAGCTGCGAGGGTCCTCTGACCCAGCGGGGGCTCAGCAGCCTGAAGTCAGAAGCCTGCTGCTTTGTGGCCCTTAATTGAAACCAAAGGGCACCTGTATGCCCTCCTGAGCGGTGGAGACAGCAAAGCTGCACCTTGTTATCTCCAGCGTCAATTGTGAAAGGGCTCAGGCCTGGGACAGAGGAGGACCTTTCCCACGCCAGTTATTTTTTCTTGTATTGCCAAGGGTACTAGACTGCCCTTATCTGAGTTTTGTTTTTTGGTGCCAGGGATTGAACTCAGGGGCACTAGACCACTGAGCCACATCCCGAGCCCTGTTTTGTATTTTATTTAGAGATAGGGTCTCACTGAGTTGCTTAGCGCCTCGCCATTGCTGAGGCTGGCTTTGAACTCTCCATCCTGCTGCTTCAGCCTCCTGGGATTACAGGCCTCCGCCACCGGGCCTGGCTCCCTACCTGAATTTTAAGATCATTACAGTAACAATACAAACAATTCACAACATACCATGTAGGGCTATCTAATTTAGAAAAACAAATGACAGGAGTTCGGTTAAACTGAAATTTCTGATAATGAGTGAATAATTTCTTCAGTATAAGTATTTTCTAAATTTTGCATACCATGAATAATTTTTTTAATATAAGCATTTCACAGATTTTGCATAGCATGTACTTAAACAAAAATTTAATTTTTTTTAAATCTGAAATTCAGATTTAAATGGGTGTTCTATATTTTAACCACGCAGACTAACATGGAATTGTAAGGTGTGGCATGAATTGAGGGGAAAAAAAAAACCCTCAGAGATAAAAAAAATAATAATAAGAAGAAGAAGCCAAAATGAATGTTTTTACAAATTGACCATTTTCATTATTTTTTTTTTGCCACATTCCACTCCAAGAAATATGTTTTGCATCACAACCAAATGTGTATGTATGAATATGTCTTCACATTTTCTGTGTGTGGGGCAGACAGTTATTACCTGTCTTCTGCATTCTACTTTATTTTGTTTTTCCTTTTAATGGGTCCTCATGCAGCCTCACTTAACTGAGTTCGTAAGCCCCCAAATGCAAGGGTCAAAAAACTGTGGCCCAGAGGCTGGGCATGTGGCTCAGGGGTTGAGTGCTTGCCTAGCATGCATGAGGCCCTGGGTTCCAACTCTAGCACCACCAAAAAACAAAACAAAGCAAAAATAATGACCAAACTGCAGCCTAATGGCCAAATCCCAAAATCCAACCAGCCCCTTATTTGTATATGGCTCCCAAACTAAGAATGGTTGAAATGGTTGGGGAAAAAATAAAAAGGAAAATGATCTTTCATGATATGAAAATTATATGAAATTCAAATTTCTGATTCCACAAATAAAATTTTATTAGAAAACATGCATCCTCCTGCACTGATCCACTCGTCTGTGATCATTCTCCAACAACGAAGGCAGAGCTGAAGCCTAACATATTTACAACTTCTGACTTTACTGAAAAAATGTGTAGGTTGCATCCTGACGTGTGCAAAGCTCTGCTCTAAACAGATCTGCCTCTAAAAACACTCATTCCTGTCCCTGTGAGGAAGTAGTTTTTTCTAAGAATCTCAAGCGAACCTCATTCTTCTCAGTTCCTCATAAGATCAAGGCAGATGGAGGAGACTGGACCAGTAAACTCTAAAGTCCAGCTGCCCTTAGAATATGAGGTGGATTCCCTTGAGACCCAGAACTCAGCAAGAGGTGAAAGGATGTCGCTGATCACCTTTCCAGTCATTCGTAGAATTCACGGCTCTTAGGGCAGGATTATAAAGAACACAGACAACAGACGTCCAGCACTTGACCTTGAGTCACTTCAACTCTTGACTCTCCTTAGAGATTAGAGTCTACGGAGCCAAGGGGCATGATGGGAAGGTGTGACTAAATCTGAAGGTGAGGCCTCACACAAGCAGTCTTTTTATGCTTGTTGAGACAATAAGCAAGAGAAAGGAAAGAGGAGACAAAGGGTGGGGGAGGGGTGGCTGGGGTTGTGGCTCGGTGGTAGAGCGGTTGCCTCACACGCGTAGGTTCAATTCTCAGCAACTCGTCAAACTATTGCCAAGAACCAAATTCATCCTGTTACCTCTTTTGTAGATAAAGTTGTATTGGAACAGAGCCACGCCTATTCATCTACCTACTATCTCTGGTTGCTTTTACACTACAGTGGCAGAGTTGGATACCTGTCTAAAAGAGTGAATATCTGGCCTTCTCCAGGATGCAGTTTTACAACTGCTATGCCAGATGCTGGCCATAGAGGAGAAGTAGGGCGACAGAGTAAAGCCAGCAAAGGCCCTGAGAAAGCCTCTGGTCAGTCCACACGAGAACTTCCAGGAGAGCATCTCACAGTCTCCTTTGCTCTTTCCTCCAAAATGGCACCACATGGCCAAGAGGGCCAGCAGCTCTGAGCAGAGCTTGAAGCTGGGACATGGATGCATTTGAGAGGGAGGGCTCTCTAGCAACTTAGAGGTCAGCAGGGTATCAATTTTGGCCCTTGGGTGCCAGTATGAACAGATGCCAGTGGCCAAAGAACAGGTCCGCTCCAGGCTAAGGATGCCTGTGGACCAGAACACAGGTCTCCCTCTCTCTCTCTTGCAGCCCCCACGCACTCATTTCCTGTACCTAAACAGTCCTGGACTTCTAGGATCTTCGCTGTAACTCCAGGGAGAAAGGAAGGGGATGAAATTTTGAAAGGAGTGTGAAACCTGCAATAACTGCATGAACATCAAAGGCAGTGATTTTTACCTAGAAGTCACTCTCTGTAAAGTTTTCGGCCACCAGCAGAATGTATGTTTAAGCTGGAAATTAGGTTATAGAAAAATGAAAAGTTACATTCTGTGTGCCCGATAGGAAGAACAGGAAACTGACTTAGCCACTGCAGGAAATTGGAACTCCATTCGCAGCAATTCTGGAGACTTCAGCAGTTTAAGTCCCAATGGCTTAAGGACCCAGACTACTTATTTTTTACCTACTTCTTTCTAGAATAATAGAATTCACACCAGTCCCGGTGATTTTTCCCCACTGTAACTTCCACTCTTTGGAGTAATTCTGTGCAGTCTAAGTTTTCACCAGAAGGTGGTGCTCATGTGGATGGTGCTGGTTCTCATTTCTGATGATGAATTAGCTAAACACTAATTAAAGCTCTCTTCATTGTCTCTTTCCTCTGATCTAATTGAACTTTGTTATTAAGTAGGTCTTGAGTGGTTTCACCTCCAGGTTAACTCTCCCTCCCTGGAGTGGAATCATGGAAAGAATTCCAGAGATCAGAAACCTGGGACACGGATTTTGGCTGTTCTACTAATTAGTTCCATTGGCCAAGTCACTTAATCTCTCTGAGTCTCAGGATCTTTGTTTTAAAAATAAATGAGTTGGACTTGTTACAGCCTTGTTTTCTATGTTTGAAAAACAACTCTACAACCAGAACGAGACAATACTTCTCACCAAGTAAATTGATACGTTTTAAGAAAAACTTGAGATTCCAAGAAGGAGGCTCTTTGACACAATGCTGGGGAGTGTAAACTGGCACCAACTCTCTATAGCACCACTTGGCAATGTGCAGGGACGGTCCTAAAAATGTATCTACCCCCTCGCCCCCAATTCACATCTGGAAGTTAATCTCCAAGAATAATTATAGACGTGCAAATATATAGCTCAGAAGACATTCAATAAAGCAGAGTATTTTGGCTCTTTGGAGGGCTCAGTGTATCTTTGTTAACAATTTCTGAACCTTCACATAATGTTTAGAACTACATCATAATAATTGTATGAGACAAAAAAGAAAACCATTGCTTAACCATCTGATGAGAGGAAGAAGCAGAGGCTATGTTTTATTTAGCATTTGTTGTGGGCCAGATGCCATATTGGACTCTGAAGCATTTGAATAATAGCCCTACGCAAAGGCTATTACTATTTATATTTTACAGATAGGCAGTCCAAGGTTCAGACAAGTTAATTCTCATGCCCAAGTCACCTGCTGTTGACTAATCAGAGAAGAAATGTGTCTTCTGCTTTACAAAGGTCAAGATCCCCACAGTCCAGGGATAGCTGTCCCTGTAATGGAGGTAAGGGGACGGAAACTCCCTTGGACTTTGACTCTGCCTGAGAGTTGGATCGAGGCCCTTCAGAGCCTTTGAGGAATAATTGTCATTTCAAAGCTTCTGCCAATTCTTTGTGCTGCTAAAAATGGAAAACCAAATTGGTCTATGGGGGCCAAGTCTTATAGTAAGAAAAAGCATTTAATTGGGCTTTTATCTGTGCAAAAGGCAATTTCGTGCTGGAAGGGGAAGGCCTAGACGAGGAAACCCTGTAGCTCTTGTGTCTACCAGAGTAAATGGATAGGATCACTGCAGCATTAATGGACTTCATGGAAGGAGGGAGGAAGCCTTTAGGGCTCAGCTTTCAGGAAGGAAAACCCAAAATGGAAGAGAGAAGGGAACAGGGAGCACTCCTGGCAATATGTTAGGAGGTTAAGGTCAAGGAAGACCTGGAGGTAGGGGTGGGAATTATGGCCAAAGACTGGTCTGTCATGGCTGACCCTGAGCTTCTGTCAAGCTATTGGGTGAGCCAGAACGCCTTATTAGCATTGTCTTAGGTGAAGGAGGCAGTGTGTCCATTTTGAAAGCTAAGGAAACATTCAGATGAAGAAGGGATAAGTGAATACCGAAGCTGTGTCTGCACTCCTGGAAGAGTCCTGGGCTTCCTGAAGTCTTATGAGTTGGAACCTGGAGTTACTTGATTTTCATGGGCTAAGAAAAAACATGACCCTGGAAGGTGGTAATCAACTCAGGGACACATGAGTTCTGCGTGGTTATTGCAGTTCAGGAACAGAGACTTAAGGTGGTCTGCAGAACAGCTGAAACCACAGAGGGAATGCTTTTCAACAGGGCTCACCTGTTCTGGGGACTCTCCGACCGCAAGTGCTTGGCTGCTGTCAGCCGCTAGGTGATTACAACATGAGATCATTCTTACAATGGAAAAAGGCTTCTCCTCCCAGGCAGACTAACCATCTTGTCATTTTTATTGCATGATCAGTATCAAGAGAAAGTGAGTCGGAACTGTGTCAGCTCCCTGGGTGTGCACTAGCAAGGCTGAAGGAACAGCTATCTTAGCAAAGAGAACAGGTGGATTATTGCTCGCTTGCTTATAAGGTCAAGGCAGCAGTGTCTCCAGAGGCACAGCCAAAGGCAGGGGGAAGGGGCCTCTTGGGAAAAGGCCACCAGGCCCCCCCCACCTGTTTTTGGAACAAGCATGACTGCTATTACAGAGCCCCCGTACAGTGATCTCTTTCTAGCCACCTCCCACTTGCCTTTTTCTTACTAATGTCAAAAGTTGTTCATGCTCATTATCAACCTGCAGTAGTTTCCCAGAGCTGCCATGACATGTTAGTACTAAATTGGGGGCTTGAAACAAGAGAAAGGAATTCTCTCACGGTTCTAGAAGCCAGAAGTCTGGAGTCCAGGTGTCAGCTGGGCTCCCACCGCAGGCTCTGGAGAGGAGCCTTCCTCACCTCTCCCAGCCTCCGGTGACTCCAGGCAGTCAGCATCGCTTGGCTGGTGGCCACATCACTTCAGTCTCTGCCACCATCTTTGCATGGCATTCTTGTCTCTCTGTGTGGCTCTCGCTCCACTGTGTGTGTCTTATAAAGAAACTGGTTATTGGATTTGGGGCCCACTTAGGACAAGCCACAATGATCTCACCTGGGGATCCTTAACATAATGATATCTGCAGACTCTTTTCCAAATAGTCATGTTTACAGGTTCTAGGTAGTCATAAATTCTGGAGGGCACTGACTCTTTTCAGTTGAAATGCTTCAACAGTTCTTAAAAGATGTGTTCAGAGTCTTTGTCGAGGGCAACCAGCTCACTTGTGAAGAGTAGTGCTGATGAACCTACTCAGGTGACGCCACCTGAGATGTGACAGCACCGTGCTACAGAACTGGAGATGTCTCACAGTTGATCCCAGACACCTCACTCGGCCACTCTGTGGCAACATGTCTGGCCTTCCCTGCAGTGCGCCCAGTAGATGCCAGGCTTGCTGAGGTATTATTCACCCCAGCTTTAAGAAAACTTTTAAGCACCACTGTATGTCTGCGATGGAGAAGGTGGGGTAGACATGGTGTGGTATGGACCGCTGCCAGTCACCCTTGGCAAAGGGTGGGGTGGAGACCGAGAACAATGTAGAAAGGGAAAGGTGACTCCACTGTGTGGCAGTGGCCGGGGGAGGTTCTTGGGTGTTCTTTAAGATTCGCTCCAGGCAGCCTTCCCTGCCCCAGGCTGATGAGGACCTTTCTTCTGCTACCATAGATATCTTTATCTGGTTGAAGGACAATCATCCATTCACATTTCTGTCCCCTCCTCTATATATCTTAGAAACAAGGACTGTTTTTACTCTTTCCTCTGTGTCTGACACATACTAAGTGCTCAAAGGAGACCTAGGAGATAGATGAGCAGGGGCAAGCCAGGGGATTGAGTGAGCAGCAGGCAGTGGGAAGGCACGGCAGGGGGATGCTATCTATGCTCAAAAGGCACAAAGTAAAGGCAATTTCATGCTCGTCACAATTACGTTTAATCTAGCCATCAAACAGGCCCCAAAGCAACCTAAACAAAGAGCCTCACCAGGACGTTAACATTTTACAGATGCCGTATCTGATCTCCTGTCTTTATCTCTCCCCTAATTGAGGCATCGGGGCCTAAGGATGTTTCCACTTGGGCCAAGCACATGCTCCACGCATCCAATGGGACACAACACACTGCATTCCTCACGGATGTACTATGAGCTCATGCAAGTCCCAGGGTGCTCATCTGGTCCAGATTGGAGGGAAACTATTTAGCTGGATGGAGAAGAACACATCATGTGTCAACTTAATTCCAAACAGATTTTATGACATACTGAAACTGCTTTTGATAATCTACTAATGTATCAGAAGGGCTAATGAACTAAAAAAGAACTGGCGAACCGCTGTATCTTTGAGGTCTGGACAATGTTTGTGTGGGCTTCAGGGATGAAAGAAATACAAAAAGATGCAGGAAGCTTAGTGAAGATTATCCCCAATCCACCCCCTTTACTCCTAGAAGCATTGCTGTCTATTATAGCCAGAGGTCTTTTCTGCCAATTTAGTAATATAAGCATTTTTTTTTTTTATAGCTTAAAGTCAGGATAGACTTTTCCAGAGACACAGAGGGCTCTGCCATGGCTACTCCCATCCCTGATAGGCATGGGCAGCCACAGATACTACTAGAAGAAGAGCCAAAGTGTAGCCCTCTCCCATGGGACTGTTGCAACCTGTTGGTGGTTTCTCCATCCATCCCAGTGGCCCCAACAACTGTCACTTGACCACAACAACATTCCTAAGTGATGCCTAAGGCTTCGTGAAGCCTCTTGATAGATGTTTTAAATCACTTATGTTCATTCTGGCACCATCTGGGGTTATGAGCAGCAGTACAGTGTGTTGGGATAAGAATGACTTCAGATTCCAACTCAACCCCTTGATGATGTGAGCTTTGACTAAGCTGCTTAATTATTCTGGCCTTGGTGTCCTCATTTGAATATGGTGATTAAAATAACAAGGAGCTACGAGTTGGGATTACAAACAACAATTCCAGTAGGGATGAGAGAAAACTGGAGTTCTAGGAAAGGATACTGGAGAAATTAACTCAGTGAAATGGAGAGTTAATGCACCAGTCCTTGGGAAAGGCAAGAAGTAGACAATTTAGCTCTTGGAACAACGTCTCGTTGTTAATGGCCTAAATGAAGGAGGAGAGAAGTGGGCTGATGCAGCTTGGGTCTCATGTCCCTTGGGATTACTCAGCTAAGATCAGGGACAAGTGTTCTTCAGGGATGGTGATTGCGGGGTCTGTAAACACTAGAATCGATGCCTACTTTGAACGCCTTAGCTAGAAAATATGGAGGAAGCCTTCGAGTAAGGTAGGGGAAATTGCAGTACTGTCTCCTGGGATGGGGGAAGGATTTTCGCATCTAGAAATCTGTGGCGTTGTATTGGGCCATCTCAATACCTGAGAAGAGGAGGGGAGCACTCTGGAACCTCGAGGACAGAGACTAGAAAGGTCCAATTCCTTATCATGTGTTTCCTGAGAAACCCTGTGTTAAAGTAAAGCCAGGCTTCCAGTGGCTACGTCTGCTAATGCTGTGTGGTGAGGAGAATGTGCATCACTGGTTTGCTTTTGTTTTTAATAGAGGCTGTTTTTGTTTGAGGGTTTTATTTTATAATAGTGTTTTTTTTGGTTTTTTTGGGGTTTTGTTTTTTGTTTGTTTTTAACTTATCCAAATCGTTTTGTTGGCATGGTAGAGACATATTTCCTAAAGTACTGAGAAAGGGGTGCAGGGTATTTTTAGTCTGAAGCCATCCTTTCAGATGCTCTTCCACCTGAGGCTCAGAGGCCCTCCTTTGGGGTCTTCTCCAGGAGAGGTCATAAAGAGGTCCCCAGCACAGGGCTGTAGAAGATGCCCCAACAGCTGGGCGGACCTATTGATGGGGATTATGGTGCAAACATGGTTAACCTCATTTTGTTTTCATACAGGAAGCCGGAGGCACAGCTAAGAAACAAATTCACTACTTCTGTCCTTGCTGGCCGAGGACACGCCTTTCCTCTGTGGAAGAGCTGTTTCCATGGTGAGGGACTCACATGCTTTTTCGCTGCTACATTTTCTTTGAATCATGGTAGGCAATCAGGCATTCAAATTTGACTCTTTACCTCTGGGACTCCCGCGGGTATGTGAAGAATTCCCCCATCTGTTTTGCTCAGGATGTGGGCAGAGGAGGAAGTAGCAGCCAGGGAGAGATGTTAGGTCTCTGTTTGGCTGGTGTTGGGAAAGCTTTTCTGCAGGCCAAGGAGTCATTCCCCAGTGCAGAGGTGGAAGCTCGAAGGGTGTCTTCAGAGCTCTTCCCTAAGTGTCCCCAGGTCAGAGGGGACAGAGGGGGTCGGGGAAACCCCCACCTTTCAAAGACAACCTTTGACTTAAAGAGGGAATTCTGGAGTTCTGAAGGAATGGCAGATTGCATTATAAAAGAACAAAGAATTCAAGTCTACTAGTATTTATGAAGTTCCAGGTGAATCAGTATCATAACGAACAATAAGAAGAACAGCTCATGTTTGCTGTCCTCTTTCCAGGCACCAAGCACTGTTTCAAATATATTATATGTATTAATGCATTAATTTTTCCTAACAAATTAGCAAGGTGTTTAACCTGTTAACATGCCTAGGTTAACGATGCAGAAAAAAAAAGTACCAAAGGGCTAAATAAACTTCCTGGTGTTATCCAGGTAGTAAGTGGCAGAGAAGGGATGTAAATTCAGACAGCGAGTCTCCAGAGGATGGTCTTTGCGTCACTATCTTACAATATCTCTTAAGACATGGTTTCTTTTCTCAAGGTTATAGGGAGATGGACACATAAACAGATAAAGCTAATAGCATGTGGAAGAAAACGATGGATGTGTACAGGATGTTTGGGAAGCTTTTAGTTCAGGGAACCATTAAGAACACACATGGAAAGAAATGATATGTCTCTTTTAGCCCAAGGAGTGGGGCAGGTTTATCTTTTTTCTCAGAAGCGATTTATAGGGAGGTCTAACATCAGAAGCTGATATAGCCAAAGGATTTGTCTTGAAATGATAATTTTCTTCTTACTACAAGTCAGCCTACTAATCCAAACATAAATTATAGCATTTACTGTTTTTTTCATCCACAAATTAAAACATGACATCATCAGCTGAGGAATGTTAATACATGCCTAACTAGATTTCTTTTTTCTTTTCTGTTTCATTTCTTCTCCTCTTTTTCTTGGTTCACATCCTCCTCCGCCACCTCCTCTTCTTCTTACCATATTTATTTCATTAAGTGGTTGAATTGGCCCCACATCACATCTCAGCTTCACCATAAGTTGAACTGGAATTGTGAAGTCTATTTGGGAGGCTGCTTTAAGGATCCAGGTGAGAGAGTACGGTGAGGGTCTGAGCTGAGCAATATTGACACCTTAATCCATTCAGGCTGCTACAACAGAATACCACAGGCTGGGCAGTTTATGAAGAACAGAAAGTTAGCCTCACTGTTGAGGGCCATGGCGAGTCGGGATGACGCATGGCATTTTGCCAGAAGGGAGTGGTTGAGAGGTGATGCCAGCGAGCCATTGAGATGATGATGGTTATTGTTACGGTCTGTAAACAAGTCAGGATGGCACCTGGCATTTTGCCAGAGGGAGTGGTTTGTGAAGTAACACAAGCGAGCCATTAAGTGTGGAGATTCCTTATTGGTTGGCTGCTGTATCTAGTTTATGTTAATTAAGATAAGCTGTGTGGAATGTATATATACCCCTCCTGTCCTACAATAAACAGCTCCCACTCCTGCTGTATCAATGTACACAAGTTATTCGTCACCCCCCGGTTATTTTGCTGCGGCCAGACTGTGGCAGGTTATGTTAAGCTGTGTATTCAATTGTATATAGACCTTTACTGTCCGGCAATAGGGCGGCTCTTGCTGCCACCTGCTACTTTGGAGTTCCTGTTGAGTTCTCGCAGGATCCAAGAGAGTGCGTTCCCGGGGAGCGTGTGTGGAGTGCTGGTGGAGTTCGGGCAATACAGAGTTGCTGTTTGAACCTACAAGTGCTTCGTGGCGGCTCGGTTATTTGTGCCCAGCCAGACTGCGGCACTCACAGTTCTGGATGTGGAAAGACCAAGATTAAGGCACCAGCACCTTTGCTGTCTGGTGAGCACCTGTTCTTGGATCATCAACAGCCATCTTTTCACTGTGTCCGCTCATGGCAGCAGAGAGTGAAGGTCTCCCTCCTGTCTCTTTTACAAGGACACTATCCCATGGCCAAGGTTCTGTCCTTACAACCTAATCACCTCTCAAAGGCCTACCTCCTAGTGCCCTCACCTTGGGTGTTAAAATTTCAATGTATGGATTTGGGGGAACAGAAACATTCAGACTATAGTAACAGGAATGGAGGAGAAGGGAACCCACTTGAAAAACATGGAAGAGTTAAATCAGTTGTGTGCATGGGGAGCAGAGCTGGTGACCGGTTAGAGGAAACCGGATGATTTCCAGGTTTTGGCCTGGATGGTTTTCATTTATTGAAATGCAGAACAGAGGAAGAGAAACAGGTTTAGGAAGGAATGTGGAGAGTTCACTTGGGGCATGCTGGCCTCAAGTGCATGTGGAAGCGCCCCAAAGGAAGGAGGATGTAGAAGTCTGAAACCAAGGGAGTGGTGACAGAATCGGAAATATCAATGAGATACGTATTGGGTAGAGGCTGATAGCTAGTTCTAGTGACGACCACCGTCAGTTTCTTCTTTCACTGATTGCACATGTCACTCCCCTACCCAGGGCTGGATTAATTTCCTCTCCTCTGGTTTTAGCCAGCTTTTTCATTGCTGTGACTAAAGGACCCCACCAGAGCAACTGCAGAGGAGGAAGAGTTCACTTGAGGGCTCATGGTTTCAGAGGTCTCAGTCCATAGACGGCAGTCTTCATTCCTTGGGGCTCGAGGTGAGGCTGAACATGATGGCAGAGTGTGTGGCCGAGGGAAGCAGCTCACATGGTGATCAGAAAGCAGAGAGACTCCACTTGCCAGATACAAATATATACCCCAAAGCCACGTCCCAATTCTCACCTCCTCCAGCCACACCCTACCATATCACTTCAATTACTACTCCGGTAATCCCCATCAGGGAGTTAATTGACTGATTAGTTAAGATTCTCACAATTCGATCATTTCTCCTCTGAAACACTGTCTCTCATGTGAGCTTTCAGAGGACACCTCTTGAATCTCATCGGAACTTGGAGATGTTCTGACTAATAGAATGCCGTGTAAAAAACATTCTGGAACTTCTGAGCTCAAGCCCCAAGAGAAAAAGGCAATTATTCCTGACTTCTTCTTGAGGTGGAGCGTGGGGTGCAGCCGCCATGCTCTGGGGAAGCCCAAGCTCTCACCCCACAGAATCACGATAATGCACATGGCAGTGGTTTGAGCCACTAGGTTTGCTGCATAGCAATAGAAGTGAAAATGGTACCTGCTAGGGTCTGAGTGTGTTCTCCAGAGTTTGGATGCTGAAGTTTAGCTACCAATGTTAGCCACCAATGTGATCGTATTAAGAGGTAGGATTTTACAGGAGTGATGAAGTCGATGAGAGCTGAGCTCTAGTAAACAGGATTAGCAACTTTATAAAAGGCGGGAGGGAACGAGCCAGGCCACTTGGCTCCTCTGCTCTTCTGCCACATGAGAAAACAACGTTCACCCCCTTTGCCTTTCTGCCTTCTGCTCTGGAGGATGCAGAGACAAGATGCCATTTTAGAGCAGAGAGCAGATGGGGCCTTAGAAGGGAGATAAAAATGTGAGGATGCACACAGGCTGGAAGAGGGAATGGAGAGTGCTGAGGCAGTCTGTGTCTGGTGGCCCTTTCTCCCCCTTCATCCTGGACTTCCGGCCCCACAGAACTGTGAGAAATGTATTGCTGTTCTTTATAAATTATTCAGCTTCAGAATTATTTTTATAACCAACAGGAATGGGCTAAGGCGGTCTCTGAGAGTGGAGTGCTTCTAAAACAAACACTTAATGTACATGACATTGGTTGGGATTTGGTAGCAGACAGAAATTGAGAGGGCTTGAAAGAGACACAAAGGCTGAAATAACAGTGAAGAAATTGCTGATGGTGATTAAAGGATAAGGGATGCTAAAGAAAAACAGAAGATAAGTGAAAATTTTGCAGTTTTTATTTGAGCAAAGACCCATTCATGAGTCAGGCGGCACTGAGAACCCAGAGAGGTTCTGAGGCCTTTTCCCAGCAACATGAGCAGCCAGCACAGCATCAGGGATTGGTTCAGTACCAGGGATTGGTTCCAGGCCCCCTGTAGGTGCCAAGACCCATGATGCTCCCTTAAATAAAAGGCATAGCCTTTGCATATAACCTATGCACATTCTCCTCTATACTTTAAATCATTCCTAGATTACTTATAATACCACATAAAATGTAAATATTAATAGCTGTTATACTGTATGAAGGAACACTGATAAGAAAATTAATTCCGTACATTTTAAGTACAAATGTAACCATCATAGATCCAACTAAATAGTCCATGATCTGTCTGAGGCTGGTTGAATCTGTGAATGCAGAACCCATAGATAAGGAGGGCCGATTACTTACAGAAAAAAAAAAAAAAAAGGAAGTAATTTACAGAAATAGCTGCGTCAGTTGCAGGTTGGTTTTTGCCTAACTTGGGCATGGGGTGATGAAGCATTTGCCTTCTATGGACTTAGTCTGCTCGGATTGGCTGAGACTGTACTTTGTTGAAAGAGAATTCTCCGAAGTTAGGTTGCAGTTGGTTTACCTCTTGGGTCATGTTGTGTTCACTGTGTAGCAATTCAAAGTACAGAGGCAGCTTTAGACCAAATAGATGTTAACAGGGGCGTGAGTTATTTATGAGCAAAATAATTGGCCAAGTAGTAACATGAAAGCTTGAAAAAATAAATAAATATGTGGATCTGGCTAAGGTGGTCAGGGAGGAAGGCAGAAGCCAATGATAAAGTACAGGAGGAGTGAGAGACAAGGCTGAGAAGGAGGCATTCAGTGCTGAAGCAGAATTTGGAGGAACTATTTTCAACTCAAGACTTGCTTGATGGGATATTCTTAAATGATTTCCTATTGTCCGATTCTCTGGCAAGTAAAAGATTCTCAAAGTGAAAAATGACCACGGGTGAAAAAAAATCAGATCCAAAACCCACCAGGAAAACACAGCTTCCAGGTGAAGTCCAGAGCCAGGGCATGGCTGGAAGATCCTTTGTGGAAGCCTCAGAAAGAGGCGATTGCTCAAAGACCTCACAGACCTCTTGATTAGACAAAAAGCATCCTAATCAGGAACCTCCTAGAGCCGCTCAGATAGACAACAGCGCTTCTGAGAATTTTAAGGGGATTTTCCCCATCACTTCCTGACTTTGAGGTGCTATCTCAAATAGATCTGTGGAGATTCCTTTGTCTTCAGACGAATTATAATTAAAAATTCACGGGATCACAATATCTTTTACGGAAATTAAATCAACTTAAACTCAAAGGGACAGATAGTGGAAAATGAAAAGACATCCTGGACCTCAAACTTCCTAGGAACAGGAAGCAGGATGAGAAAGCTACTCGACCACAGGGCATTTCTTATAAGAAAAGGAGGACAACGCAGAAGGCGAAGCCAAGATTCCACAGAGAAGAGCCAAGAGCCACGGAAAACTACTCACATGGAGCAGAAATGAGCTCCTAATCCAAGAACATTCTCTGCCCCAGGAGTCAGAGAAAATGGTCGCACGCACTGAGCCTGATTTCAGAATTGCTAGAAGAGTGGCTTCCTGTGCTCTCCCAGATGGAGCAGAAGCATTTATTGCTTTATTCTGTCTTTTGCAGAAGTTATACATTTGCTTGTAATATCACTTGATTTTTTGGTTCACAGATCTTTGCACCCAACAAAATGCAGCTGAAAAGCTTTATTCAAGGAGTGGCCCAGAGGTGCCACATTCTCATTTGTTCTTGACTCAGTGATGGATCCTACACCTTGAGCTGATTCCATAACAGGATGAGAATTTGAAGTGCATCTTGCTCGTGGACCTTTTATCAATTATTGTGGCAAGAGGATTAAACAGATATCCAAATAGGTCCACAACCAATTCCTCCCCTCTTTGCATGCATGCACACCCCACCCTCATCAAGAGAATTTAATTTATTTGGGTGGCTGTGTGATTGCTTTGACCAATATGCTACAGCAGAAATGGCAACTAGGAGGCTGAATTTCTCTCTCCCAAGAACTGGCAGATTCTACCTTTTTCATTTTTCAACATGGCTACCATCTTAAGGAAACTGGAACAACCATGAGAAGAAGACTATATGGAAGAGGACTAAGACCTCCACGGTCAGCCCTAGTTGAGCTTCCGGTTGATGGCCCACACCAGTACCCAGTGAGGCCATATTGGAGCAGTCCTGCCTGTCTGCCCCCTAGCCTATACCACAGAGAGAAGAGCACCCAGTTAACCCACAGAATGGCGGAGATGACAATTTGTTGCCGTTTTAAACCACTAAGTTTCAGGTGGTTTGTTGTAGCAACATGTAACCAAAACAGATAAAGATTCGAACAGGGAGATTGGCTAAGATATCACCAAGAAAGCATATAAATAATAAAGAAAGACAAATACTGGGGAGAGCAAGAATTTTAGGTGGCTAGAAGATAGCTCCAAAAGTAGATGGCAGAATAATCAAAGAGAGAGGCAGAGAGCAAGGAGAAACCCAAAGCAACTTCAAGACAAAGAATAGAACACCAGTGTCAAAGGCAGCACAGTTCCAGAAAGATAAGGAAAACGTGGAAATATGCCATCATCTTTGGCAAAGTGAAATCATTGGTGACCTCTGCCAAAGCTTTAGCAAAGTGGTGGAAAAGGCAGCCCAATACAGGGGGTCAAAGAGGTTTCTCTCCAGGAAATTCTACTTAGAGATAGTAACGAGAGGAAATGACAGGTACAGACACCTCTTGTAACCAAGTGTCTCAAAAGGAAATAAGAGTAATAAACTTTTAGTAAATGGGACCTCGGGGTCAAGAGAAGTGTTACATGAACTCTTCTATGCTCTGCAGTCAAGCTCCAGAGCTCAGCTTCCCACAATGGCCACCTTCAGAGTGACGTGTGGCATTAGTGGTTAGGTTAGTCCATGTAGTTCTGATGGAAAGTGGGTGATAGCGGCATCTGTGATGGAGGAGCACCGTATCAGATGCTCTGATGCTGGTGGCCACTAACCAGCTGCAAGGCAGCTCCTTGCAGACCTGCTTGTCTCCCCCCCCCACCCCTCCCCACCCCGCCATTCGGAAAGGAGTTTCCCTGGAACACTTTGAAGGGCCTTTCAGGGTTAACATTCTTTAAAAACAACTTTGATCTCAGACACCTCTTCATGTGATTATTATGCTTTGTGCTGATTCTTTTCCTGGAAATCCATGTGTGAGCATGGTCCATCACCTGATATAGTGAACAAGAAGACACTTGCGGCTCAATGCCTCCACCCAAAGTGCACACAATGCCATCAATTCTAGCTCAGATCCTCTGAGTGTCAGGTCCCTCCTGAGACCCTCAGGGGCAAGGATCACTCAGTGCAGGTCATGCTGGGACCCAAGGGGGCTGAGCAAAGCTCTTTGCCTTAGTCACATCCAGAACATGTGGGCATGCCCAGCAATAAGCCATGCCACCAAGCAGAGAGGAAGGAGCTGGGGGTGAGGTCACTAAGTACAGTTATTTCCTAAAATGATGAGTGTCCCTCGATTTACATGCACTGGGAGAGAGATATCTATCACTTAAGGTGTTGCATAGAGGAGAAGCACGCCCAGAGACCTTCCGTATTCCTCCTATCCCTCCTATCCCTTCATGTCCAAGCATGCTTTTCCATATTGATTGTCTGTTGGAGGATATTCTCTCTGCATTGTCTGCTGTCTTTCCTATTTTAATTTATACTTTTATCCTTACTCTAGGGGATGCTTTTGTTCCCAGGAACAACTAAGGACCAAGCCTGAGTGTAAGCAATTTCCCCCATCATCAGAAAATGTCCTTAACTAATATTACCATACATTTTTTTTGAAGAGGAATTTGAACTAGAAAGATGAATCTTATTACACCCCTCACAATCTTCACCCCAAATCCAAATACATTAATATCATTGTTATCAGTGAAATGGAAGAAAAAATAAATTTGCAACAGGAGAAATAGCTCCTCACTTCCTGCTTGTTCTCCAGGGAACTGGTGTGGGGTGCAATTTAGGAGACAGTTTTGGTGCCTGTTACATGGGGTCTCTTTGGGGAGATGGTGGGCCAGCAGTTACTGACAGGAAACAACTGTTGCAGGCAGAGCTGAGCTGCTTAACAGGGGTTCACGTTATTGTGCCTTGTGCTTGGGGTAGGACATTCCCCACCATGTGTCCCCGATGCCTCCACCAGCCTTTCCCGAAGTATGTGGCTAAGAACACAGATTCTTAACTCAGATCATTCCTTGTGTGATTGAATCTAACATCTTCATGCTTGGTAGCACCTGTGTCATAAGTTCTTGTGAGAATTAAATGTGTTAGTACACGTGAAGGACTGACATAGGCTCGGCACACACCCAGCGCTCTGTTTATCACTGCTTACTCGTACTTTGTGATAGTGAGTGTTTTAGTGCAGGGAGGATGTAACAAAGAGCAAAGAACTATTTTGTGGGGGGAAAAAAGATGAGGACACAGTCTGTTTCCAGATGCTCTTTGTAGCTGACGTCTCTGGACTGGTTCTTAGCAGGGCTGCTGCTATTCCTGTTTCAGGCTTCCTCTTCACACGAGTCCACGACACCCGGCCTCTGCTGCGTTACCTTCCCATGGATGTCCTTTCATTCATTTGTTTGCTCCACAAATACTTCCTGAGTGCTTCCGACTTTCTATGCCATTCTTCCAGGTTCTGAGAAATAATACAGCCAAGATCCCTGGATCTGTGTTTTCAAGCTCATTTCCAATACGAACACCTGCTGTGGTTGCCATGAGACAGGAGCATGGGGTTGAAAGTGACTGGGGAGAGTCACCCTTCAGACAGGGTGGTCACCCAGGCCTCTCTGGGGATATGGGGTTGGAGCTGAGAAGTTACAGTATAAGAGAGATGCCCACAGAGGACAGCAGGTTACATGTTCCAACAAGGAATAAAAAGTCCAAGAACCTGATTCTTACTTGGGATTGCCATGTGTTAACAAGTATAAAACTCAAATTCGAGGTCTCTTAGCTTTAGGAGTGCACTTTACAACCAACATAAAAAGGACCTATAGACAACATCCGCTCCAATAGAAAAAAATATATAATATTGCAAATCCTCCAAGATAATTTTTTATATGGTTGGATAAAGTTTAAACAATCCAGGAAACATCCATACCTTGTCTGAAAATACTATGGTTAGGTATCTAATAAAAAAGAAAATGACCCATGATTCCCTTCATTTCTTCTCTTATAGGCCTTATAAGATCAATAATAAAATGCAAGTTTTTACAATTCATTATAGTGTAATTGCATTTCCTAACAATGCCTTCTTTCTTCATTAAAGTGCTATTTTCATCTGAATGAATTACTACAGACTTTTCCGTTTCCACACTACTCAATGCTCATCACTGGACTCAACTATTGATGTCTGTAACCTCAACTGCCCCTCCCCACTGAATGATGGTGGGTGAATGTTCCTTCTCCTACCCTTGGATTCATTTCTCAGAAAGGAAGGAATTAATTGTCATCCTATGACATCCTTCAGCCTAGGCATTAGTTTCAAGGTAGTTTAAAAACAAATATTATTTGCATAAACCAGGGACTCGGGCACTGAAATTCTTCTGGAATGGGTGTCACTGTGATATTAGGAGCTGCTCCAGGAAGAAAACTCACATTTACGAACCACCTGCTCTATATGAAGCATCTACACGTGCTATCTCATTTAATCTAATGCCCAAAATGTCTAACAACCTTGTGTGTGTTATTTACCACCATGGTTATGCACTGCTCCCTGGATATTTGATCACATGAAATATTTGAGAATCTACACTCAAAGGCATGTGTTTAAATCTCATTAGAACCTCAGGGATGGGTAACTACTGCTCCCATTTTATATATGGTGTAGTTTCCAGCCTGGATTTGAGCTCTGTCCATCTTGCTATGCCTTCTAGTGTAAGCCATCAGACGTCTATTAGCATGAAGACCCTGGTGAGAGAGCTCACACTGAGGGAAGAGAGAGTTGAAGACAATGGTCTTGACCTAGTTGCAAATACTCAGTTGCAGAAGTCAGTTAAATGTGATGTTTGCCATTGAACCCCCTCATAAGGATTCAGATCTGGATTCAAAGAAGATAAGGGGGTGTAAACAAAAAGAGCAAAATCAAACAAACCATGAAGAATCATTTCTCTAAAACTGTGTGTGTCCATAGGCCACAAGCAGCAGATGTTAGAGGTGCTCCTCCTTGGATCAGGCACCTACCCTCTCCTTCTTCTTTCCCAACAGACTCCCACCTTCTTCAGCTATCCACTCTTCCGTATTGACAGGAAGCTTGCTCTGCTCTCTGCTCTGAAGGTGGACCTGGCTGGCCTAGAAGAATTCCTCCCCTCTTTCCATTGACGAGATCGAACGTGAGTGACTGAGCCCAAATTTTCCGGGTCTTGGGAGAAAATTCTCTAACATGTCTTTAGGAGAATAACCAGAAATAACCTCTTCTCTCTGGATATTTTCATGGTGGGCATGTTCTGAATTTGCTCAAGTTCCTTTGTTACTGAATTAAAATGAGATATTGAGAAGACAAAGCGTAGAGAGTTGAAGTCCCCAGAACTCATTGACCTGAAAGTAGCTTTGGCAAAAATTATCCCTCGCAAAGCTATTCTCCCCATCTTCCATTAGTGTCCCTTTTATAGCTGGGCACCTGGCCATTAAAGTGAAGACATCATCTCTTTGAAGTTTGGTGTGTCTATGGGAATAAGCTCTAGATGATGAAATATAAGCAGAAATGTCACATGGCCACTCCAAGGAATTTTTCTTACAGGACATTGGTTCATAGACATCTTCATCCTGTCTTTGTCCTATGCTGGAAGCATGAATGCAATGGCTGGAGCTTTACCCACTCTTCTAATCCATGAAAACAAATCCACATTTTGACTCATCGAAGCATACTGTGTATTGATGGCTACTCCAGGATAAATATGACATTGAAGAGATTATATCCATCGGAAAACAACACTGCTCAGTGGTAATCAGCAGGTCTGAAGGTGTCCATCAAAAGCTAAGAGAGGGGCTGTGGCTGTGGCTCAGTGGTAGAGCACTTGCTTAGCATGTGTGAGGCACTAAGTTCAATTCTCAGCACCACATATAAACAAATGAATAAAATAAAGGTCCATTAACACCTAAAAAAAATTTAAAAAACTAAAGAGAAAAGTATACCCCACATGGTCAACATGATAATTAGGTGGAATTAATGCTACATACATACATACACCTGAGATTCCCAGAAATATTTGAGGAATATATTCCATTGACGAGATGGAATAAGAATTCATGGAATATGCATAATAGCCCTTAAACTCAGCTGTTTTCAAGCAAAAGGTTAGTAAGTACATAGTTGAATTGCTATAGATGAAAAATAAGCTCAGAAAGGGTACATAACTTGCACAAATTCATGTAGATAGACTCACAATTTGTATCAGCACCAAATCCTGATAAAAGAATATTTTAAGGTCATGTTTTTTCCTAATAAATGTTATTGCCTTCTTCTAAACAAATGCATTCTTGTTTTTTGCCAAGAATCTTTGTAACACTGGAAGAGAAACTAAACCAGATTTCCAGTAACACCCATTTACCCAAGATAAGTGAGGATAACCTATCAGGAATGTTGGCATTTGGAAGTTCCCTTCCAAATATAAACTTTTTTTGACTCTGCAATCCAATCTCTGATGTTCTTTATAAATTCTAAACTATATTTTTCAATCTCAATCCCTATAATTTTTAATAAACCACATGTTCCCCTGAAGCATAAGTAAGGATAAATAAGATTTAATTTGATTTAGTCCTAGAGTGATCTGAATAATTTTTACTACTGGGTTGTTCAGTTGTTAAAAACTCATCTTTCCAGTTTTAACTAGTTGGCCTCAGCTTTGGAACACATGTAAATTAGTAAATCTGGCAGAGAAAAGGCATACATTTTTCCAAGGATGGGTCAGAAAATGTGTGATTTTTTTCCCCCTACAGGCTATTGGCTTACCAATTGCAAGGAGTAAACCTCAGGAGATTCAGAAGCTCAATCTGCAAAAACAACCCAAACTTTGGATGCTTATCAAAACTCTGGCAAAACTGGGCCAGAAATGGACTCTATTTTCTAGTGCAGTTTCTAGTATTTCCTGTTTCCAGTAGGACTGGACTATCTTGGGAAGAGTCTACTAATGACTGGAACCAGCTGGATAGAACTGGAGAACACTCAAAAGATTGTTTTGGTTTTTTTTTTTAAAGAGCACAAATAAACAAGAGAAAATATAGCGAGTGTTGTTTGTTTCGAGCTGCAAGAGAAATGATCATTATAATATGGTTCTGAAAAATAAGTTGATTTGTTACTTCTTTTATTTTCCTGGGAGGGAAAAAATCTGAAGGGTTTTATCCTTTCTGCATTTGGTTTTACCCCCAGAAAGCAGATCTACAAAGTGGACCTCATGCTATCTCTAGTGTGGATTGGAGCAAATCTATGCAATGGCTTAGTGCCGTGGTGTGTTATGTGTCTGCCCGAAGCCATTAATAAATTACTGTGCATCAACAACTTGGAAGAGGCTACAATGCAACCTATGATAAATAATAACCTGATTATGAGTCATTCTTCCCTGAGCCAAATAGGACTCTCCTCCATCATTCCAAAGCACTAAGTGGGCAATAAATCTCTTTAGAGAAAGGGATTCTGAAGAACCATTGAAGAGCAAGGTTAACCCTCAATGGTAAACACCATTGATCAAAGCAAAACTCCTCAGTCAGCCCTCTTCTTGCATGTGTGCTGTGTAGCAGAGGTCAGAAAGCTCCATAGTAGTTCCCAGGCTCCCTTGCAGCTAGAGTTCTAGATATCATTTGGATTCCACTAATTGGAACCACTAGCAGAAGACTTAAGGTGGATATTGAGATGAATGCTATGCTTCTTATTTGAGCATTTCTGGAGGCAAATACCTCTACTATGATCATGGACCCAGTGGCCAGTCACTGGATAGCTGGTGGCAAGGTTCTAGCCATTTGCATTGCCAGCATGGACTATGGCAGGCATGACAAGGTTCCAGAGCTAGAAAGGAGCAGGGTCTTTGTGATCATGACACATTCCAGATCATGTGGGCAACCTGTGTCTTATTTGTCCTGTCTTCTTGACTGTGGCATTGGTGTGGCATTTCTGGCAGCTACAACATGAGCTTGGGAAGTTGGTGAACTGCTTCATGATTATGGAAGATTTAACAGCCACTTTGGTATAGCTTCAAGAGCTATTATTAACTTGACCTTCCCAGTAATTCCATGCGCCGTCAAATGTTCTCTAATAATTCTATTTCTGCATTAAACCAGCTAGTGTGTGTTCTGCCTTCTGTATATGAAGCCTGATCAACACACCTCTCCCCGACATCTACAGAAATGCCAAGTTCTTCCAACTTTTTGCAGATGGACCTGAAGGAGGCTGAAGGAGGAGTGAGGGTGGAGCAGGAAACTTGAGGAGTGTTTCCAGGAGCTGATTGACCCAGGGGAAAATTTTACCCTGGAGCCTATTTCTGAACTGATGAGTTGTGAAGGGGAGATGATCAGAAGCCAAGAAATGGAGCCAAGGTCAGAGCAGAGGAGAAGTTAAATTCTATGTAAAATGGGAGCTTAGAAGAAGGCTGAGACTGAAGTTTGTAATGAAGAAATTTGGTTGAAAGGTCTATAGTAAGGGAAATTCAGAGCATGGAGGAAGGGGAAATGTTCCATTCTGGGCAACCCCAAGTTCTTCTGTGGTCAACTGATTGTTGAGAATTAGGGAAAAATGGGTCCAAACAAGCCATCCCCATGTTCTCATAAATCCAGCGTTCCTCCCAATGCGACAAATCACCTTGGAAAGAACAGGTGACTCATGTTTCCACCAACCCTCTCGGGCCCCAGTGTCCACTGTAGTCCCATCTCAGCTCCATGTTCCATCCTCCCGAAGAGCTGTACCAATGCCTGGGGCATTGGCCTCAGGATGCCACTGCCAGGACATCTTCCCAAAGTGCCACCAACTCAAGATGCTCCATGGTGGACTTCATGCAAGGGTTGAGAAATAGAATAGTCATTAAGGGCAGTTTATATTTTTGTCTGGCACAGCTTACCCAGATGGCTCTTTTCTCCAGGCAAAATGGCATTGAGACAGTTAGTCTCTTAAAATCCTGTGACATCAGCTCTTAAATCAGGGCAAAAAATAAAAAAATTAAAAATGGGCTTAAAGACATGGTAGAGAGGGACTGGGATTGTAGCTTAGTGGTAGAGTTTGCCCAGCATGCACAAGGTCCCAAAATCACAGAATTTTCAAAAAGGGGAAAAAACGACATAGTAGAAAGAATTCCCATGGAGCAAAGTCTCCAAGGAGGGATGAGGGATGCATCCAAAGACCAGATGGGAGGATGATTGTGTTTGTCGACTTTTCATCTCTGTGACAAAATACCTGAGTTAGTCAATTTACAAAGAAAAAAATATTTATTTTGGCTCCTATTTTCCAAAGTTTGAGTCCATGGTTGCTCGACCCCTCACTTTGGGCTTCTGGCAAGGCAGGACATCATGGCGGAGAGTGTATGGTAGAGCAAACTTCTCACCTCGTGGCAGCCAAGGAGCAAAGAAAGAGAGAAGAAGGGATCAGGTCCCAACATCCCCTTCGAGGGCATGCCCTCGATGACCTGACTTCCTCCCATGAGGCCCCCCACCTCCCAAAGGTATCACAGGCTGGTGACCAAGCCTTCAACACAGGGTCTTTGGGGGACATTGAAAATCCAAACCAAAATAATGATTCTCTTGACCTCCTCCCCCTGAGGCAGTTGGAAAGGGGTCATAGTGGGCAACAGAAGGGGTAGATGAGGAGGACAGTTCTTGCTTACATTCCTGGCAGCCTGGGGACAGGCCCTTTCCCATCCCCTTAGCCTCAGCGGACTGCACCAGGGCTAGGTCTTAGCTAGAGCCAGGCTGCCTGCGTGAGGCTCCTCACCCAACTTGCCACCACTATGGGGCTCGCAGGCACGAGCAGCTGACTCTCCACATTTATAAAATGAAAATAACTATGTTGCCTGTTATAGGGCTTGTGAGGGTATTCAGTGAAGGACATAGAGCGGTGACCACAGTATTTTTTTTTTTTTTACTTAGAAGTTGTTTGCCCTCTTTTTTTAAAATGTTTTTTAAATTTTTTTATTGATTTAAAAAAACGACAGCAGAATGCATTACAATTCTTATTACACATATAAACCACAATTTTTCATATCTCTATTTGTATATAAAGACCACAGTATCTTAAGTGCTCAGTAAAAGTCATCTATGACTATGGTGACAAATGTGCCCTCTTAAAGGAACCAGACTGGGACCGGCACATCATCTAAGAGTCAGCACAGGCCAGTTACATGGCAGAGAGAGATGAGGGAATACCGTCTTCCTTTGGCTATTTGCAAACTCTGTGACCCTGCACAGGCCACGCCCCTTCCAGAAAGGGGGAGAGGTTATACCTACCCAGTGGGGGCTCTTCTGAGGCCAAAAGGTGATAGCATTCATAAGGAGACTAGCACAGTGACACTGTTAAGTCCCTTGTTGTCCAGGAAGTGGCCTCCACTGCCAGGCTGGCCTCTCTTACTCTTGCCCCTCCATACTTAGCCTTTGGGGATTGAAGGCATCTGCAGTCATAAGCCACCAATCTCTCTCCTGCATCTCCTCTTTTCCTCCTGAATTTATGAACAAAATGAACTTGAAAAAAATAGTCAAAGCAACAAATACCTTCATAGTAATAATGTTTACAACCAACTGATTGAATAAAACAGAGTTGCTAAAGGGCAGAGTAAAAGAGTCCTTTTATTCTTTCTCCCGGTTCCTGTTCAATATGCTCTTTGACCCTCTTGTTTCCCACTCAGGGACAAATTCTCAGGCAAGGTCTTACAACTTTCCCCATCAGATCTAAAAAATTAAAAAAATTTCAGGCCGTGCCCAAACATGAAAGGATCTATCTAATGTAATAATCAAATCATCAAGCTGCAAGCTGCAATCATCAAACTGCAAGCTCACACCTGATTAAAACTTTGCCAGTCCCTCACCCAGGCCTGCAGTGGGCAAAGGGGTATGGCCAGTTTTCCTGTCCTTCTCACCCCATCTTCTGCTCCACTCACTAGTTGCTGATTAGGGAACTTGCAGGTTCAGCGCAGCGGGAAGGAGCGGGTGGAGGAAAAGACTCACTTGAGTAGTAGACAAGTGCTGTGGTGTCCTGGCATGATAGACACACAAAGCTGACCCTTGTTCTCCTGGGCCTCAGTTGCTGCCTCTCTGGAAAACCTCCCACCGGGCACTCCCCAGAGCAGATCTTCTGGTGTGGACCATGTCTGTCCCCCAGCTGGCTGAATAACTTTTTCCTGAGGTCTGACTTCCAGCTGCCAGACCCTCCCTTCTGCCAGGATAAGTGGACAGCTGTCATTTGCACACCCGCTCACATTTTTGCAGTTTCCTACAGTATGAGCTCAGATTCTCACAATGCAACATTTTCCAACTCCCTTTTTTCTGAAGCATGGATATATGACAACCATTCTGCCACTCAGAGTCACCACAGCAGACGCTCATGCTGAAGATACTCAGGTGAGGCCACAGGCAGGGATCCTGGTTTTCCCAGTGCTGATGTGGGTGACTGAGAGCCAGTGGAAGGCCTGCATCGGTTCCCTTCTCTGGCAAGTCCCTCTGGGGTGGCTCTGAGACTTGTTTTGGGGGAGATTAAACAAAAGCTGTAGGGAAAAAGAAGCACACCTTACTTTTGCCACTGTGGCACTGTCCCCTGTGTATGGTTGGTGCCATCCACATCATAAGCTGCTCAGGGTGTCCTAACCAGCTCAAAGTGGTATGCAAGCCACTTCACCTTCTCCATCACTAAGGACAATCCCTGTACTGATGTGACTTGGGCCCTGGGTCTGACATAAATCCAAAGATTTTGTAAGTCACTAATGCCTTTTAATAAATCCCTTCCTGAATAGACTGGCAGGTGGGGATTCTGTCACTGGTGACTAAGAACTCTTACCAGGATAAGATGCCCCTCACTAGAAGGTTGCCAGACCAGCTCTCTTGGAAGATGACCTCAGGCCAGCTTCCTTCCAGGGGCCAATTCCAAGATCCCACAGGGTTTATCATTCCCAACAATACATCTTGCTGGATATCACCATTTGTCTTCATTCTATTGTCAGAGAGAGGGTAGTTACCCAGCTTCAAACCTTCAGACTGTTCTTGTGAGGGCCACATGCCAGCCCTGTACCCTCAAGTTCTAGGAGGTTTCTGTCCATCCCTGCAAGAAAGCTCTCCAAAAGTCCTCCTTACCTGGCCTCAGGGGGAGGGGGCACACTCCTTTCCTCATCTCATGGAGTGGGCACAGAAGCACCCAGCACCTTCACGATGCACCCCAAGGCATGCTCATTGTCCACCGGACTCCTCACTTCTTTCTCCTGCTTCTGTGGCCCAGGTATGACTGATGGGCTAAAGTTAGCAGAGCAAAGCTTTGTAATTTCATAGCATGTTCTGCACAGGTGGTCTTGCCCTTGGCTTCAGGTAAGGCTGTGTAAGACACACATCATGCTGTTCTCAGTTTGGGGAGATTCTGAAAACAAACAGACAAACAAACAACCCTCCCAAACGGGGAGAGTCCCTTTTAAACATTCAGCCTAAGATAGCCAAGAATCATGATCGAATTTTTCCAAATAAAACCATACCAAAATTAGCAGTTCATTCAAGATTCCAAATTTTCATCAAGTTCTCATTCACTAAAATTAATCAATCCAAGATTTCCCGTATGTGCTATCAGCTCTAAAAAGACACACCCACTCCCAGAGGCCCGCTCTATCAGACAGGCTCATGCGGAGGCGCCAGCAGGCTGCATGGAGTGGAAGGGGATCCCACCTGTGGATGGGCAGGGATGATGTCAGAAGCTCTTCTAGCCTGCTGCCTGTCACGTGTCCTCCTCATTTGGAGTGCCAGGTATGCTGTAGGGAAAAAGAAGCACACCTTACCTAATCCTGTTCTGAGTGAGGGAGCCCTGGCCCGAGCAAAGCAGGTTCACACACTATTTCTATTTCTTTTTTCCTAGCTTGCTATTGCAGGACCTCAGCCTTCCCCACCTTCAATGCCTCCCACCCCTCAGCAGTCTCTGGGAGCCTCCTCGTGGTATCTGTGTGTCCTAGGACTCCTTTTTCAGCTACTTTGAGTGAATGCCTTTTTTTTTTTTTTTTTTTTTTTTTCCTTTATAGCTCTGGATTTCTAGAAAAAAATCATGGTAGAAAATTCTTGCCCCTCAAAGATGTACCAAATAGATTGCAAAGGAATGAGCAGTTCACACAGGGTTCCATAAAACCACTGGATGGTTGACTTTTGCCACTGTGGCACTGCCCCCTGTGTATGGTTGGTGCCATCCACATCATAAGCTGCTCAGGGTGTCCTAACCAGCTCAAAGTGGTATGCAAGCCACTTCACCTTCTCCATCACTAGGGACAATCCCTGTACTGATGTGACTTGGGCCCTGGGTCTGACATAGATTCTGGACAAAAAAACTTAAGACTCATCAGTGTGCCCAGGGCAGAGCTGGAGGGAAATCAGAGTGACAGGCCTGTGCACTTTGACCCTGAGACTCCTGCTGTGCCCCACATGTGGAGCCTGGATTCTCTTCTCTCAGAGTGAGTTCTATCCCAGAAGACTGTTCTACAAAGGTGGATGTGCATAAGCCCAGGCCAATACCCCTACAGAGAAAACAATTCCATGCTAACAGAGAACACTGAGTTCTCAGAGACTGAATTTGAAACACCCACTAAAGGTCAACCAAGGCAGGTGAGTTGATTTCTTTACATAGGGCTGTTCACATTGCTTTTAAGAACATGGTGGTTTCCAAAAAGGAGAAAATGATCAAGGATACTGTCATTAGTACTCCTGCCCCATGAGGATGCCCCCCCCCATCTCCCTGGAAATATCTTCCATGACCACGAAACAGGGTACAGATTCTTATGGTCCAATCATCTGCCCTTGTCTTTCTGGCCCCAGATATCTCACTTTACTTCCTGGGACCCCAAATTTGAACTACTTCCCCCATTTTATCAGAACCATACTATGCCTAACAAGACCAGACCCCTCCATAATTATTAGTATGTAATATATAATAAGACATATTACAGCCAGTGGTGGTCAAGTTGAGAAAAGACAATTGAACATTGCACATGTATACTGACCCCTTTCCAGGCAGCATACCTTAGAGTAGCAAGATTAATCAATCTGACTTCATGAAATTTACCATCCCTTCCAAAAGAGCAGTGTGGCCTAACGGGTTAAGAGTACAGACAGATGAAAAGCTGGGTTCCTCCACTTAGTTAACTTTGCCAACCTTGGACAGATGAATTTACTTCACTTATGTGTTCATTCATGCTTGAAGTGGAGTTAGGAAGACTTGGTATTGTGTGAAGAAGTTACAAGTCGATACACATAAGCCATTCAGAAAAGGGCCTGACACCATTAGTATTTATAATAATTATCAGTGGAGACATAACTCTGTCTGATATGATAAAAATAAACTATTTAGAAGCACAGTTAAAGTACAAAAAAACTATACACCAATGTATACCCTTGTTTGAGCCGGAGCTGTGTCCACTGCTAAGATTCAAATATACCTTCATCCATATGGTATTTGCAGGTTGCCTATAATGCATCAGACACTGTGCTGGGTCCAGAAGACAGGGTGACAAGAAAGACAGCCCTGTCCTTGAAACGTTGACAATTTGATCAATGGTTGTCAAGAGGATCAGAGATACAGGTCTACCAGATGTTTACTTGCGTGGGGAAACAAGGGATCTCTTTGGGGAAAGTTCATTGCTCAGTTTTGTCATCCTCCACCAGGTGGGGCATAGGTTACTGGTCAATACGTGGTCTGGCTCCTCTCCAACCCACTGTGGCCCAGTGGGTGGAATCATGTGATACAAAACATGGTGGCACCTCCTCACGGAGGCTGCAGGCATTGCTCTCCCCTGGCCGAGTGGGTAGACAGGTCCACAATCAACACTGTCTTACACCAGTGGGCAGGTGCAGGAGATCAGATGGGGCTGCAGGGCAATAAGGCAGAGGCCTCAGGGAACACAGTGGCCATTGATGCCAGACCAAATAGAGGGGAAGACAGAATGATCCACTGGTCTTCTCTTGTAACACTGATTCTTTTGACCTTGGATTTCTGCTGCTCCTTAAGTTCATTCGTGTATTTCTCCTTGAGGGAGGCCAAAATAAGCCCACGACCTTAAGCATCTCCCCAAATTTTCTTCTGAACGCCCAAGGAAAAGCGATACTTTATTTGCCCATATCCCCACTGTACTCTTCCTCAGACTCATGAAGACTTGAAGCTCTATTTGACACGCCGTCCTTTCTCTTGTCCCTCCCGTTAAGTCAATAACCAGCCCCTTGGGGAGGCAGTCCGGAATGGCCAAAGGAGCATGGCTCTCAGAGTCCTCTAGACCTGGGTACCAAGTCCAGCTCTATCACTCACTAAACATGGGACCTCTCACAGGTCCCTGTGTTGATCTGAGTCTCAATTTCATGATGTGTAAAGCCAGACTAATAACCATACCTTCTGCTGTCTTTGTGGATTATACTGTAAGGAAAGCCCCTATGACCAGGCTGTACATAGTGAACCTCTGGAACTGTCAGTTCTTATGACAAGTATTTCACATCCACTGTCTCATCCTGTTTTCTCAGACACACCCTAGAGTGACAATAATAACCTCCTTGTCTTCCCCTCTTTCCTTCCTCCACCCATTATGTATCCAGCTGTCGGGAGACTTCCTAAGAAAGTCCAGCCCTTCGCCACTCAAATTGGAAGTCTTCAGTGACTCCCCCAGTGACAACCCAATAAGCACAGTCCAGCCTCTGCAGCCTGGTGTTTACACTGTTCAGACTGAGCTCCCCTCTCCTCCCTCACCACCGAGCTAGTTTACTCACCAATTCCCCCAACCCCCTCCAGGCCTTGCCCTCTGACCTAGAATGCCTGACCTCTTCCTTCTTACCAACCTTCCATCCGTCCGCCACCGCTCAGTTTTTATTTTCATCATCATCCCAGCTTTATAGATGAGACCAGTGCGGCCTGGACAGATAGAGGCCAGAGAGAGGACCAGGTTTCAGGAGCAAGACTGAAAGTTAGAATTCCAGCTGTTCCTTCCCTTCTAGACCCAATGTGATTAGACCGAGATGAATGAACATGATTCTTAAAAAGAAATAAAGCATCTGCCATCTTCAAAAAGCAGGTAGTGACTAAAGCGCAATTTAACAAAAGGATTGACTTCCCCCTGAGAACCCTTTCAAAATCTACAGAAAATGATGGATTCCAAGCGCTTACCTGAGCATGGAGCTCTGTGGGCACAAGCACAGATTTAATCTGATATTGTAATGGATCTGAAGTCACTCGGGTGCTCTGCTTTTTCACCTCTGAATTTTATTTCATCAACAAATTTTCTCCCTGTCAATGCTCCTGTGCTGTCTGTCAATAACTTGAGAGCCAAATAGGTGGAGACAAATTTGCACCCAAATACTTGAAAGCCCAGAATGGAATCATCTGGCAAGAGAGATTTAATCCTCAAAAGAGATCATGAGAGATCAATGTCATCATCCTCATTTTAGAAAGAGTGAACTGAATCTCAGAGACACAAAATAATTTGTTCAGGTCACCCCGAGAAGTAGATAGGAAGCTTGGAACCCCGTTGAACAACTCCCCATGCCCTGCTTTGTGCCACGTGGCACGGTCTTTTTACAGTTTACTATTTGGAGAAAACTGATAATTAAGTATGCTCCAATTTTCAAACAGACATTTAAACTCTCTAAACCATAGTCTTGACCAAAATGAAAAAAAAAAAAAAGCAAAGAAAAAAATTATTATTAGAAATTCACCTGAGCATCATGATGTGCTGTGCTTGGTGTAGTAATTTAAACAATAACTAGGTAGATCCAAGTCAGAAAATAGGGGCACACCGTTAATAAATAAAGTAAAAGTTCCGTTTCTCACCCACAAGTATCACAACCACACACGAGAGCCCCAACTTGCCTGGAGTGAGCATCCACATGGATTTTTATTTTCATTTTCGTCTCTTGTGCCCTCTTAGTCCTTCTGATGTAATGAAAACATTTTTCCCCCTAAGGGAAACATTCCATTGTTGACCTTGAGACTCCTCACCTAGTCAATCAAATTATTCCCTTCTCCTGGATATGATGATTGGTTTAGGCATAAACTTTGCCCAATCAGAATCACCTTTATAACTTGAAATGTGAACACACTGTTGGATTATTGGCCAGCAGGATCTAAGAGCCATCCATCCTTCCAGCTGACACAAGTTCAAGGCATGTAAAACTGACTTACACGTTACTAGAGACAAGCAGAGTCAAGAGTTCTGGAGAAAAACAGTGTTGGTAATATTGTGTGCTCCTTACACCAAGCGACATCTAACATTGGTGTCTTTGGACGCCCCAATAACAAAAGCCAATATTATCCCAAGGCAGATGTATTTTAGTTACAGATCACCAAAAGCTTTCCACCCAAATACAGTACCAAAATAACATTTCTTTCTTTCTTTTCTTTTAATACAATTTTTATTTGTTCTTTTTAGTTTTTCATGACAGTAGAATGTATTTTGACATATCATACATACATGAAGTAGAACCTCCCTCCCATTCTTGTGTTGTACATGATGTGGAGTTACACTGTTTGTGTATTCATATATGAACATAGGAAAGTTGTGTCCTATTCATTGTACTATCCTTCCTAGTCCTATACCCCCTCCCATCCCCCTAGTCCCCCATTCCAATCCAGTGAACCTCCACTACTCCCTCCCGTCCCACCCCCTCACCCCTCACCTATTGTGAGTCAGCATCTGCATATCAGAGAGCACATTCAGCCTTTGGTTTTTTGGGGGATTGTCTTATTTCACTTAGCATGATAATCCCCAGTTCCATCCATTTACTGCCAAATGCCATAATTTCTTTATGGCCGAGTAATATTCCATTGTGTAAATGTACCACATTTTCTTTATCCATGCATTTGTTGAAGGGCACCTAGGCTGGTTCCAGAGTTTAGCTATTGTGAATTAAACGCTATAAACATTGATATGATTGGGTCACTATAGCTGATTTTAAGTCCTTTGGGTCTATGCTCAGGAGTGGGATAACTGGGTCAAATGGTGATTCCATTCCAAGTTTTCCTAGGAATCTCCATACTGCTTTTCAGAGTGATTGCATCAATTTTCAGTCCCACCAGCAATGTATGAGTGTACCTTTTTCCCCACGTCCTTGCCAACATTTACTGTTATTTGTATTCTTGATAATTGCCATTCTGACTGGAGTGAGATGAAATCTCAATGCTGTTTTAATTTGCATTTCTCTAGTTCATAGTGATGTTGAACATTTTTTCATTCATTTGTTGACTAATCATATTTCTTCTTCTATGAAGTGTTTCTTCAGTTCCTTTGCCTGTTTATTGATTGAGTTATTTTTTTTATTGGTGTTAAGTTTTTTGAGTTCTTTGTACATCCTGGAGATTAGTGCTCTATCTGAGTTGCAAAGATTTTCTCCCATTCTGCAGGCTTTTTCTTCATGTTCTTGATTGTTTCCTTTGCAGTGAAGAAGCTTTTTAGTTTATTGATTCTTGATTTTACTTCTTGCACATTAGGAGTCTTGTTGAGGAATTCACATCCTAAGCCAACATGATGGAGATTTGGGCCTATTTTTCTTCTATCAGGCACAGGGGCTCTGATCTAACGCCTAGGTCCTTGATCCACTTTGAGTTGAGTTTTGTGCATGGTGAGAGATAGGGGTCTAATTTCATTTTGTTACATATGGATTTCCAGTTTTCCCAGCACCATTTGTTGAAAAGGCTATCTTTTCTCCAATGTATGTTTATGGTGCCTTTTTCTAGGATGAGATAATTATGTGGGTTCGTCTCTGTGTCTTCAATTCTGTACCATTGGTCTTCATGTCTGTTTTGTTGCCAAAGCCATGCTGGGATCTTTTTTTTTGGGGGGGGGGAGCGGGGATTGAACTCAGGGGCACTCGACCACTGAGCCAAATCCCAAGCCCTATTGTATATTTTATTTAGAGATAGGGTCTCACTGAGTTGCTTAGTGCCTCGCCATTGCTGAGGCTGGCTTTGAACTTACGATTCTCCTGTTTCAGCCTCCCGAGCCCTGGGATTACAGATGTGCTATAGCTCTGTAGTATAGTTTAAGGTCTGGTATTGTGATGCCTCCCACAGCAGCATTTCTATGTGAGCTGCTAAGTGGTTCAAATGTTTCAGCAGGAAGGAGAGTAACAACAAAAATATGGGTATAGTAGATTCAAATAGGCTATTATTTTGAATAAATTCTTCTCAACTAATATGAAGACATGTGGAAAAGAATAGAGTGGTTGAAATAATGATAATGAGTTAAGAGTTGAACTGAAGTTTTTCATGTTAGAATCTGGGGGCATTTTTGAGATAAAAAATGTAAAACATATTTATTGCAGTAAATGTGGAAGACAGAGAAACATAAAGAGAAAATAAAATAGCCTGAGATAAACACCATTAATTCTCTAGTATACACATGGGTTAACTGGATATGGAAGGGGCTGGAAAACTTCTGCAGTAAAGATCCAAAAAAAAAAAAAACATTTTAGACTCTGTAAACCATATGGCCTTTACTATAACCATTGTTGTAGGAAGAAGGCAGTTATAGAGGATACAAAAAAATAATAAAAAAAAAACAATAAATGGGGATAGTTGCACCCCAATAAAACTTTATTTACAAAAACAGGTGGTGGGTCAAACAGGGCCATAGTTGGCTGACCCTGAAGATACAGTTTGGGCTTCTCTAACAGCAACTCGAAATGATAGTGACCTAAATTAAACTAGAAGGACATTTCTGTCTCAAGAACAGTTTGCACCTAGTTCAGGGCTGCTACTGCAACTGCAATGCATCGGGGGCCCAGACTCTTTCCACCTTGTTGTTCTGTCACCCCAGGATGATGTCCTTATGCACATGGTCTGAGCTGACTTACCAGCATGTTCCACAATTCAGCCAGCAGAAGGGGAGAAAGAGGAAAGGGAAGGGGGAAATGAAAGACACACTCCCTCTCTTCAACAGTGCCAGTGGGAAATTGCACACCTCCCCTCCACTTAATCCTACTGGACAGGACCAGTCATAGACTAGTCACATAACAATACTGTGCTGCAAGGGGTGCTGGGTAATGTAGGCTATCTTCTGAGCAACATGGGGCTGCTAAAGACAATGGAGCCCCACATGGAGCACCCCACGGTCTTGACAGTAAGGTGAGTCCCCAGCACCTTTGTAGGCAGAGGCTGGAAACACGGTGGTTGACTTTTCTCCACTCCTGATGCAGGGAAGTCTTCAGGTATCCCTGTGAGCTCTCAGTAAGATATCGCTCAAACTTCCCTGGGAGGACAGGTTTGCATGTGATTGCCCTGGAGATGGAGCCAAAGTGGTATCTGGAATGGGCGGGGAGGGGATTCGCCCTCCTCCTTAGTTACTGGCAGGGGTCTTCACTGGCCTACATGGGAATTGAGGACTCCACACATGACCATGGCTCAGCTAAAAGAGGCAGCAGGACAGAACTCTCGCATTGCTCTCCCAATGGGTCATGGATGAAGGAAACCTGTGCTCTGTGGTGTGTGTATCGCACACAGTCGTTGTTTTTTGGCCTCCGGCCCCCCAAACCCAACTTCCTCCTTCCCAGAATATTCCACCCCTCTCCCTTTCGGAGAGTTTCCCAGAGTGTACATTTGGGGTGAGCTATATGTCACTGACTCTGGAGCAAAGGAATCAGATGCAGGGCATCACTTTGCCTTCTCTCAGTCAGCCCTGGCACAACCACATCTGACTGGGCTCAGCCAATCAGATGCTCTCCTGTGACAGGAGGTAGACAGGGTGGTTTGACTATGGCCGTGAGTTATAGTCATCATGATATTGGTGGCAGATTAAACAGAGGCACAGCCCGTTTTCCAGCCCTGTGCCACACAGTCTTGTTTTGATTTTGAGACTCTTTCCCATCATAAGTAAGTGCATTGATTTTCTTAAGATGGCCAGAGTGGATTTCTGTGGTTGGTAAGAAAATCCCCTACCAATGCAGAACTGTGGATCAATTTTAGGTGCTTTTGGAAACAATGTCCAGAAACCTACTGAAACCATCTCTAAAAAATGAGATGGTTTATGGTAGGAACCTCAAGAGCAATATAGGAAGTGCAAAGGCCTAGAAATGGAGAGTCTTGGCAGATGTCATGGACGGAGCTTAACGAGTAGTCTGTCTTAAAGGGAACTTATCCAGGAAAACAGAAACAGTGATTCCCTTAGCCTGATGAAGGCTTCAGCCAACTGTGTATTTCACTCTGAAGACGAACTGGCACTGTAGAATTTTCCAAAGGGCTGGCCCTGCTTCTGTCAACCAGTCTTTAGGTACAGGCTGCCTGGGAAGGGCCATGATCTTCAGTGCAGTTACTTTCTTCAATGAAGATAATCCCTACCCACAGCTTCAAAGGTCTCAGTCCATAGATGGCCAACTCCATTCCTCCAGGCCCGAGATGAGGCAGAGCATCATGGTGGAAGAGAATGGTGGAGAAAAGCATCTGGGAACATGGAACCAGGAAGGAGAGAGAGAGAGAGAGAGAGAGAGAGACTCCCCTTACCGGGGACAAAATATATACTCCAGAGACACACCCAGAAAACCCTCCTCCTCCAGCCACACCCTACTGAACTACAATCATCACCTTGTTAATCCCTATCTGAGGATTAATGCACCAAGTAGATTAAGGCTTTCCTAACCCAATCATTTGCCTAAAGTTTTCTTGCACTGTCTCACATATGAGCGTTCGGGGGACACCTCCTATTAAAACCCTAACATTCTGTATTCTGAACCTTTTCAACTTTAGCTTCTACTGCTCAGGGCTGGAGTCTTTCACAATTCAAATCACCAATGGTGAGAATCTGACCTATCCTGACCCATATCTCAGGTCACTAGCCACCTGGAGATGGGCTCCCTTCGATCCACCCAGCTCTGGTTAGTTGGCAAGATCATGCTGTGGAAACATGCCATTCCAGACTCACCTGTTTGACAAGGTCTGTGGGCAGAGTAGGAGGAAATGCTGTTGCTAGGGGTCGTGTGGGATCCATGTCTTGCCCATATGCCAGTATCCAGTTGTAATTTTGCCATCATGGATGGAGGACATAATTCTGTAAGATGGAATACATGCATCTGTAGTGGACGGAACATTTATATAAGCTTAGTCTGTGCGTTATACAAAATACCTAAGTCTGCCTAAAAGAAACCAGAAAGGTAGGTTCTCCAGAGACTTTACTGAGGACTTGAAGGGTGAGCTGGGGGCGGGGTTTGCCCAATAGGTAAGTAGAGCAAGACATTGCAGGCCGAGGGGACCACGCTAGAAAGGCACAGAGGTGCAGAGGGCTGCAGTGGCCCTCAAGGGGTTGGCCTTCCAGCCACCCTTTGTACTCATGCCTCTTAACCATGCGCCCTGGAGGCATTTCAGCAGCTGCTCAGAGGGAAACCTGCCACCCATTGAACCACCTGGGGCACTCCCTGTTCCCACCTTTATGAGCCAGGGCCAGTGGGTTCTCTGGGCCAAGTTGTGCCCCACCTGATCCTGTTTGACTTGTGGGAGCCACCAGGATGTCTGCAAGGTGGCCTGGCCTGGGGCCCCTGCTGCCTTTTAGATAGCAGCCGCCCTAGGGTCAGTGCAAACACTCGTCCCTTCTCATTCAGGTGAGGCTCACACGGATGTTAGCTGGGCCTCTGGCGGGAGGGGGTTGGCAGGTGGCTTTTGGTGCTAGTTTCAGCACTAAGAATGGAAGGATTCCCAGGAGAGAGGTACAGAGTGTCCAGAGGCGTTGAAGTCTGCTGACCTCTAAAACATCACACACACACCATGAAGGATAAGATGCTGGCAACAATAAAAGACATTGCCATCAGGGACTTTGTGGGATGATGATGGCTGACATTTATTGAACAGCTAGAATGTGTCAAGTGGTAGCTTATAGGAGCTAAGTCCTGAAATTATCACAAAACCCATGTAAGATAGACACAGCAAGGGCTGGGGGCGTGGCTCAGTGGTTAAGCAACCTCTGGGTTCAATTCCTTGTAACAACAACAAGAACAAGATAGACCCAGCAGAAGAGGGTAAACCTGTGAACTCGCCTATGTGGACTATCCACATATATCTGTATGTGCATCTAGCTTGGCAGTCCCCCCACCTCCCCACCCATTGTATTTATTACCCAGTTTTTGATGATTTAACAAGTCTCTCACAAGACGATGCCCCAAAACATTCTACAACTTTTTTTTTTTTTACACAAGGTTCTTCCATGGAGACCGTCTCAGCTCGTCTTCACGTTGGTCTGATGAGGGAGTCAAGGCAGGTGCTGCTGTCATTCCCATTTCACAGAGGAGGACTTTCCCAGAAGATAAAGGAAGCACTGATGAGAGAGTGACCAGTTTGCGAGGTGTTCTGCTTCCCAGCCCAGCACGGTTTCCATTCATCCCTGTTCTGGATTATTTCAAAGAAGCCTAAGAGCACCTGTGTCCAAATAGACGTACTTGGATATGTGCATCCTACGCGTGCTTCAAAGTGACCATGCCTCAGGTGTGCTCCTAGATAATATAGTGGATAGTCTCTGTGTTAAAATATCTTCTAAAGTGTCAGCACTAAGTAAGATGGGAGTGCAGCTGATGCTGAAAGAGCCCCAAGTGGAGGTTCAGGGCTTTCTGGGGTTCTACTCTTTGTGTCTGCTCAGTGATCTTGACCACGAGACTTACTCTTAGGGTCTTAATTTTGCGCATCTGAATAGGAAGAGGTGAGTTTTTATCAACTGACTGCCCCTTCTGATTCTTAAATGACCCATATGATGCTGGAATGGCAGGACTGTGCTGCCCAGGCAGGCCAAATCAGAGTAGTCTCCAGTGGGCCCCCGAGGAGCTAGTGTCTGGATGGTGGAAACCAGGCCATTCACCCATCAGTGACCTGGAGATGTTCTACCTGGGATGGTGGTGGGCATCACCTGAAGGGGTTTTGTTCTCTTTAACACTGGAGATGGATCTATTTTTAAAGAATCAATGCAAAGCCGGGCATGGTAGCAGACACCTGGAATCCCAGGAACTCTGGAGGCCAAGGCAAGAGGATTGCAAGTTCAAGGCCAGCCCCTACAACTCAGCAAAACCCTAACAATTAAGTTAGACCCTGTCTCAAAAGAAAGAGTAAAAAGGGATGGGATATAGCTCAGAGGTAAAGCACCCCTGGGTTAAATCCTCACTACCAAAAAAGAAGGAGGAGGAAAAGGAGACGAAGAAGAAGAATCAAAGCAAATCTACAGGTGGCAAAACAATCGTATAAATGATGTGCAAATACCACAGAATCTAAACTATTAATTGAAGGTGACAGACAATGCCATTTTAAGTCACTAATACTGAATGCTTGCATGGACTATGACTGTGGCTCCGGCCACCATGGCATGGAATCCTTTGAACTTGGATGCCGTGTCATCGTGTGCCATGTGAGAGCTCAGTTGTCCCTTCCCTATTTTGCCATCCAAGCAGAAGCTACCCAGCATTCATTTGTTGACCTTTGCTTATCATAACCGCATCACTTACCTGGGAGATTTGCCTCCGTCCTTTCCTCATTGGCCTGCAATGATTTAGACTAATGCCATTGTGTTAGAGACACGGCACAGGTGGTGGGAGCTGGTGGCACAGCCAGGTGACCAGGTATAAGAGACAGGCAGGTTTTTCAGACTTTTTTTTTTTTTTTTAAAGCCTGATATAGAAAAGAAGAAAAGTATCAAGTATCATATGCTGTTAGGCTAAGTGCTGTGGCTGTGTTCTGGGTGGTTGGGGAAATCCCAGAGGAAGCACCCAGATGTTCATGGAGGGGTGGGTGGTGACACTTAGAGGCTTAGAGCTATGTCCCACATGGCTTGGAGCATTTCAGTGTTCTCACACCTGTACAGCTGCACTGGTCGAGCCTGGCCACCCTTTGGTTCTGTTTATACCACAACACCAGCTCATGGAAACTGGGTCACCATGTTAATTGGATCACTGATGTGGGTGACTGCCAAAAGGAAAATAAGCTTGAAGCTCACTAATTCAGATAACTCAGAATCTGTTTAGGCAGACTGATTCTTTTTAGGTTGCCCTCAACATCAAAGAACAAAAAGTTAAATATTCTCACGGAAAATGGTGTGGACTCCCAAGATCCATCTGTAGTCACGGAAGGAACCTTGAATCCCAGCTTGAGAACTCGCTAGAAACCACTTCCCTCTAGTATCAGGCAAGTATTTCACATCTCTTGCACCTTAAACTACTTTGTGTGAGTTTGCCCTCTCTGGGATGTGCCCACCTGCCCTCCTTCCTTAGGGTGTTCTTGTCACCTACTCTTCAACTTGGTGCCACCCACCCAAGAAGGCAGGTGTGAGACCTGTGGGGGTCCCGCTGTGCAGGCTGAAAGCCACCCTGACCATCTGTCCTCACCCTACCCTCTACCTCTCTCTCATAACCTTTTGTTCCAGTGAGCCTCTGCCCCTTTGCTGGCCAGAGTCTCAGAGGACTGACTTATCTCATCCCTTTGGGGGATAATTTTGAGCAAAATCCTGCTTAAAAATCCAAACCAAACAACAGCACTGTCTCTGAGGTTCAGCAAACTTCTTTCCCTAAGGCCAGATTCTGTTCCTCTTTACTTCTCAACCTGCAGCCCACCTCAGCCTATGCAAGATGGGCAGGGTCCCTTCCTAACAAGCAAAATCTACACTGGCGTGCCAGGTGCTTCTATCTGGACCACAAAGCCCAGGTCTGCACCCTGAGCCCTTCTGCCCTGCTCCATTCATTCATTTATTTACTTGTGGTAGTTCTGCCTCCCTTTGTAGTAGAATTGCCCAAAGCTGCCAGTCCCTGGCGTCCTGATCCCTGAGGTATCCCAACCCTTCCCACCTGTCCACCTGTTTCCCATCCCAGGTCCCGCCTGAGCTCCAGCTCCGCCCTGGGGCTACCAGTGGTGGCTGCCCTAAGATGAAGCCTCTGCGTGACTCCAGTCCTCTTTGGCCAAACTGCTTACTTGCACATGGATAAGTCAAACTAATCGTGATGGACATGACCAGAGTTTTGAGAGTCCCTTACATACTGTTTTCATGGACATCTGATCATCCGATCCTCACCACAAACAGGAATTGGTTGTGTTTGCCTCACCCCATTTTACAGATTAAGAAAATAGAATTCAAGAGCTCAAGAGAGTCATTATATTACGCATCTAGTAAGCAGCAGAGCTGACTTTGGGGCCCATCTCCTGACTTAGCCCTGTCACTTTCCGCTCTACTTCCTTGCCTTATCCTCTCTGTGGAGCAAAGCTGAAAAAAAAAAAAAAAAAAAAAGGAAAGGAGCTGGGTGTGGGGGTGCACACATGTAATCCAGCAACTGGGGAGGCTGAGACGGGAGGATCTCAAGTTCAAGCCAGACTTAACAACTGAATGAGGCCCTAAGCAACTTAGTGAGACCCTGAGTCAAAATTTAAAAAAATAAAAATAAAAAAGGACTGGGGATGTGATTCTGCCGGGCCCCAGCGGGGTCCAGGGAGTCCTGAAGGAGGAGTGGCGTCGGCGAAATGATGAGACAGGAGTCGTTCCGTTTGAGCAATCTCCAGAGAGAGAGCTAAAGCAGCTTTCTCTGGGTCCCCTTTTTATTACAATTTTTCTCATCATTATAGATTCACAATACGTCATTGATTATATAATTTAAAACTTTGCCAAGACATGACATTTCCTTAACCATGATTGAGAGCACACCGATCTACATTCTTCCAGGATATGACCCCCAGCCATACAATCATCAAAGTACAGAATCATCAATAAAACATGTCACCAATTTACATCCTTCAGATTTTCCCAAGATTTACTATTTTTCCCAAGATATGTTATTTCCTTATTAACTGATGCCAAACTACGTAACCAGACTCTAAGTCTCCTAGCCAATCATTAACCTAAAGTACACTTGTACTTTATTTCTAATTCAAAATTCCCATCTAAAAAAGTCCCTTTAAATCTTATATTTAAAATATCTTAAAGTTTATGAATCATCCTTAAAACATATCAGAAACCTATACAACTTAAAGACTTAAGAATTTCTAAACTTAAGAATCTAAATAAAATAATATTTCTAACATTATTTTAAAACTGTGTCTTATAAAGCTATTTTAATTAATTCCTAAATTTATTTTTATAAAACTGGTTGAGCTGCTTTCTCGAAGAGTTTCTTTGTTTCTCAGTCAAGGTACACTAGTTCTCAAAGAGTTTGTTTCTCAGTCAAGGTGCACTAGTTCTCAAAGAATTTGTTTTTCAGAGGATGATTGTTGTCCATTATTAGGTTTGTCCACAATGTACTGAGATAGAAGAATAGCCTTTTACTTTGTCCTTGATATGCTGAGGGGTGGGTAGAACGGCCTCCAAGGCATGAACTACCTGTTCTGTTCTAGCCATCTGAAATTTAATTTGTTTGGCATTTAACATACTCATGCCTCCTGTGAGAAACATAAGCATGAAAATGCAAAGTCCCAATTACATAAAAAAGGGTCTCATGGTTTCGGTTACCCACCAACCAGCGTGGCTTTGCCAGCATTCATCCTCACTGTGACCCTGTCAAGACAGTGGGAGAGCGGCTTTGCCAACACTTTTTCTCACTGTGACCCTGTCAAGACAGTGAGTGGGGGATCGCCTCCACCATGATTCAGTGGTAAAGAGCCCCTAGGCTCAATTCCCAGTACCCAAATAAATAAGTAAATAATTTTTAAAAAAAATTTAAAAAGTAAAATAAGGAAAGGGAAAAGAGAAATTCCCTACTCCCTTCCTACAACAGGGGCTCTCAGACTGGAGTTACATGGATCTTCTCTGAAGTTTAATGAGTTTACAAATCAGACCTGTCCTCACAAACAGCAATAATGGACGCCCCCTTCCTGGTATAGTGTGAGGATTCCTGGGGAAGACCCCGCCTATCCCAAGGCCTCATGGGTCCTGACAAGGTAGCCGGCGTCTGAAACGCTTTTAGAATTTATGCCTTTTTGCTCACAAAGTCATGGAATCAGACATCAGGATCCTGAACTCACTCCCACAACTCAGCTGTGTGTCCTTAAGCAAATCCAGCCTTTCCGTAGTTCTCATCTCCTTAGAGGACAGGACCTGCTACATTTTCAGGGCTCCCCTGTTCAAAACCTGTGAGGAATTTCAAGATGGTGTTTGCAGATCATTTACCCAGGATGCAAGCCCCACGTGATTATGCAGGGCCCCTGCCTGGGAGCATGGGCAGCTGTCCATGGAAGTGTATGAGGAGGATCCAGTGGTCAAAGAGAGGTCCATTCTTTTCCCTTGGCCAGTGGTTCTCAAGCTAGAAGACCCACCAGAGGGTGGCCCCTTGCAGACACAGCTCCCAGCACAGCTCCCATCCACCTGATTCAGGCTGGGGCCCAGAAATGGGCTTTTTACCAAAGATCCCCCAGGTGGTTCTGACAAGAAGAGCAATCGCACTTGTAGGAAACTGGTCAGTTAATTTCTTCAACTAGTAGCCAACTCCATGAAAGTGATGGTTTTTTCAAACGCAAGCATTCAGTGACTCAGTGGCCCTGAGGCTGCAGGTATCTGAACTGAAAGAGGCAATCACCAGGAGATTTAACCTGTGGGTCTGCGTAGGCGTGAAGGACCCTCAGCTACACAAAACTGCCTTTGAGAAACAGCAACCCAAGCAGGGGTGGTGGCAGGCCTTGGGTACCACAGTCAGCACTTCCTGCAGCCACCAGGGCAGACCTTTGTCTGCTTTGTTCCTCTCTGCATTTCTCCTGGGCAGCCTCCAGATTGCGCCTGCCTCCTGAATTCTGCCTCCTGGGCCCCTCGGGTGCTGTGGAAGAAACTGCTTCTCCATCAACATCCTCAATGTGCCTGGCAGGTAGACTCAAGGTCATGTTCAAGTTTCTCTCAATTACTGAAAGAAAAGGGGGCTTCTTCCCTGATCCTGGATATTAGCATGCATTGGAGTTTACAAGTCCTAAAATCACCTCCTGCAGAGCAATGTACACCCATCACTTTATTTAACCCTCACCAGAAAGAACCCTCTAACGGAGGCTTTATATCCCCGTTTTATAGATGAGGAAGCTGAGGGTGATTTGTGGCTTTTTCTGATAGGAAGTGGTGGGCATGGGATTTAAACACCACCACCCTGCCAGGCAGGTAATGCAGACATTTGCAATCCTCGAGTCACAGCTGAGAAAACAGACTCACATGGGTAGGCGACTGCTCAAGGTCATACATGCTGCAAGCAGAGGAGCTGAGATCTGGTCCCAAGTGACCTGACCCCAGGCCCGAGACTCCTCCTGGCCCACTTCCTCTATGCGTCTGCTCCTGTGTGTCCCTCTGTCCTATTTGGCAGGAGCCTTGAAGCAGGAGTTGAATGTGGGCGTGAGAAGAACGTCTTCCCTACTTAGTGAAGCAGGGCCAAGGGCTGACCTTCCTGGTTCCCGGGGAAGGTGGACACAATTCTTGCATAAGAGTTGTGACCCTTCTCTAGCCAGGAGAGGGTGAGCCCCCTGGAGATGTTTGGCCCAGGTGTGGGGGCCACTCCCCTCCAGGTCCACACCCGGAAGCCCTTCTTGAGGAGGAAGCTCAGATACGGGCCCAGCTTTATAATCAGGGGGCTGAAAGAATCCCCTCCCTCCCACAGCCCTGCAGCCTCACCCCCTTTCTCCCCTCTCCCCCACTGGACACGGGGTGCAGTCCAGGCTTGCCCCATGAGCCCTCCTCATTGACTCCTTTACCCTGCCTCCACGTCTCCAGCCACGGTGAGGAAATCAAGGGTCAACTCTGCCTCAAGTGACCCAGAAGCAAGCGACTCTGGCGATGTACCAGACTCAGGGCAGGTGCCTTCAGAGGAAGAAGCAGCTCCCCGAGGTGGGCCTCCACTCTGACTTGCCCCTTGTAAGCCAGGACTCTTGGAAATTTAGGTGACTTAGGAGGAAAAGTAAATTCAGTCAACATGGGCACTTGGAGTCACAGTTGTTATTGTCTTCACCATTCTTGCTGATAGCGGGGCGGAGGCAGGGGCATGCTGGGGATGGAACCAGAGCCTCAGCCTGCTAGGCGAGGACCAGGGCCTCATGCATGCTTCCACTGAGCTACACTGCCAGCCACTTTTGTTTTGTTTTAACTAGGTATTTTGTACCAGGTACTATTTTAAGCTCTTTCACACAGTAATCTAATTTTGAACATTTACTACATCTAACATTATTTATCTCATATCCTCAGTGACTCTAAGGGGCTGGGCTATGAGTCCCCCATTTTATAAACAAGAAAGCTCAAGGTCAAAATTCTAGTTATTTGCTCAAGGTCATGGGGCCAAGTGATGAACCTGAAACCTGACCTTAAAGCCTGGACTTATACCATGTAAAGATCTTTAGGAGTCACTTCCAGAACTAGAAAAAACTGTAGAAATAAGCAGGCCTGTTTGTGGCCAAAGCCTTGCAACTGGAGACAGGAGAGAAGGGGCCATCGCAGCCCCTGCCTTCTAAGGTCACCGTCAGGTCCCCAAGTTGGGTTTCTCTACTGGAGCCTTGGAGAAGTGGGCAGCAGTGTCCCTCCATATCTTGGAGATTGCTTCCAGGACAGTCCCCCTAGCAGACACCAAAACCCACAGATGCCCAAGGGCCTTATATAAAATGGGTGGTGTTTACCTATAGTCTGGGTGCATCCTCCTGTGCACTTCAAATCATCTCAAGATCATTTATCACCTCCTACAATGCAAATGCTATGTAAATAGTTGGGTTCTATCCTATGTTGTTTACTAAATAACGACAAGGAACAAAAGGCCATACAAGTTCAGTACAGACACAGGTTTCCTTTCCAAAGGTTTTCCATTAGTGGCCAGTTGCATCCTCAGATGTGGAACCCACCAAGCCAACGTGTGCAGGGGGCAAAGGCAGTAGGGAAGGGGATGCCTCAAGGTTAGGAAGGTCAGAATCAAGGACAGGGCATTCAGAGAAAGCACAGACTTGGGAATTCTTCCTTTCACAAACCCCCGGGATCTTTCCCCACCAGGCGGCTGGCTACAGCTTACAGAACTGGGAGGATTTCACTGTGTCCTGACCACAATCTCCATCGACTCTCTGGCCCCTGCCCCTGCCCTCCAGCGACCTTAGTGTCTGAACTGCAAACCTGCAGCCTCTGAACTACTTACTCTGCTCTAAACCAACGCCTGTTCAGGGACGTGGCTGATGACACTGCCCGGAGAGTCACTGTGCCCTGCAGTGACCAGCTAGCCGCTGGAGCATGGAGGACTGAAGGCTCCTGAGTCCAAGTCCCAGGCTCTATGGAGCGTGGCTGGTGATCTCCCGCCCATCATTGCACCTTCATTTTTAAAACATAAAGAATAACGCAGAGCCATCGTAGTAGATAGACAGGTTTTCCTGAGAAGGAAAACAGAAAGGCCTTTGCCAAGTGTGTGCTCAGTTCACTGTGAGGCATTACTAGCAACAGGGTGCTGTCAACGTGGCCTCTCTCGGGGACACCCAGTGATGAACAATCTGCCTTCTCCTGCCAACAGTACCCCTATTCATCTGCGGGATTAAACCTTCCCCAGGGTCGGCCATGTGTATTGCATATGTTGCCTCTACCCTACCTCTGGGGGTGGAGTCCAAATAGTTTAAATCAGAAAGGACAAAACCCAAAACCCTCCTCCTGAGCACAGTGATTGGTTTAGGCAAGAGCGCATAACTCAGTCTGAGCCAATCAGAAGGTGTGATTCCTTACACCTCTGCAGGAGCTACCAGGAGATGTGAACTCTTCCTTCAGACAGTGTGAGGGCTGACACTCTCAGCTACTTGCTAACATGATGTGAGAACCTGGAACTTCCTGGGGACTATCATGTGACACCTCAGGATGGAGCCTACACTGTGGGAGGCAGATGGAGAGAAATGGGGCCTTGGTGACTTCAGAGATCTGGAGCAACCCTTACCTGATGTCATCACGATCACTGGGCTTTAGGTTCTAGGAGCAAATAAAATGCTTCAGCCCGTTTATGATGAATTTTCTTATTTACAACAGAGTAGACGGTTATCGGTCTTCCTGCAGTTCTTGCCTCACCTTGTCTAGTGCTCCAGGCCTCTCTCACAGGGAAAAGGGCAGAGGAGAGAAGAGGAAAGAGAGCAGAGAGACAGACGGTGAAATCTGAGACTGCAGATTTGAGTTCTTGGTAGCTGCTGGGGAGAGAAGTCCAGCAGGGGAGGCTCAGAGCTGCTGGCCAAAATAAGTTGCAGGGTTTATTTGGAGATGTCAGTGGTCTCTCCTCCCCCTTCTCCCACAGATAATCAAGAGTTGGCTGGTGTACTAGTCTCTGGCAAACCCAGCCAAGGACAGATCCCTGCTCTGGGGTCCTGAGCTTTCCCATAGCGCACGTTCAGAATGAGCCCCAGGGCTGGGGACAAGGGACATCTTGGGTACAGACCCACTGGGGAGTCCAGGAGCCATTCTGCAGATATCAGGAGAGCAGCGTGTCCTCAGCCCCTGTCCTCCTGCCCCAAGAAGAGATGGGGAGGCCTGAGGGAGCCGGTATGAGAACCCAAACTCTCCTGGTGTGGGAGTTGAGGAGAGAGCCTTAGCGGTTCCCTGCTGTTCCACGCCAGAGCTGGTGAGAAGGAGGATCCCCGAGACTGCTCTGAGCCCACCAGGAGGAAGGGGACGATGGAATAACTGTCCACAGAGCCAGGGCATCACAGAGCTGGACAGTGCAGGGGCAACTCGGGCAGCGACCAGCACTTGGGACCCCTTACAGCAGCAGGGAGCTAGAGAGGTGACCACCACCCAAAGGCATGACCACAAGGAGCAGGATTCAAGCTGAGCCCCAACAATTCCAGATGTTGCCCTCTGAGAACCTCTTGCAGGCTCCATTTCCTCGTTTGGGAAAGGGGAATGGTGACAACTCCTCCCTTGTAAGGTTGTTTTGACGAATCAGTGCGTGGAAAGTGGTGAGCCCAGTGCCTAGGCCTAGCACACGGTGGAGCTTCAAATAAAGAGACCCCTGGGTTACTAGGGATAAAAGGAGCTGGGAATCTCTGGGGGGCGGAGGCAGGGAGCAAAGCAGAGGCCCAGTGCTCACCCTTCTTTCTCAGCAGCAGGTGCCCTGCTCCCAGCTGGGGAGAGAGCAGAGAGACAGCCTGCAGCTCAGAGAAGCCGAATCCCTCGGGGCTGGGCCAGCACCTTCCTGTGGGTGAGCCAGCTGCAGAGAAGCTGCCATCTGGGCAGGGCCAGTCGGGCCTCAGGGGAGTCCCAGGGGACCAACACCAGGCCTGGGCGGGCAGACAGAGGCAAACCGAGCCTGAGGCTGCCCTGAGGGGACCACAGCAGCCTCTGTGTTCCGCTTCTCTCCTGGATGCGGGTGGATCAGTAAGTCGGAAGGAAAGCCACGGGGATGGGTCTCTGCCTCCCGCTGTTGAGTTCAGAATCCCCCCAGCCTCAGGCCCTGGGATGGCCACCAGTGCTTCTGTATTTTCATTTTATTAAGTTAAGGAAAATAATTTCTAGGAGCTCCGTATTCTTCTAGAATGTTCCTGTGTCTTGTTGACCCTCCTCGCTAGGTGGTGAGGGCCAGTGGGATGGATGCTGACAGAATGCCCAGGACCTGCCGGCACAGCGACAAGAGGAGCCAGCACCACTGCCCCTCACTTGGGGAGCTGAGCCATCTTGCCTCTGTTCTCCAACATGCCTGTGCCCGAGTCCCATCGGTGAACAAGAGGGAGACGACGGCAACTTAAAGGAGCTACTGTGGATAGAAGCCCTTGAAACAGTACTTGGTGGATGCCACATAAGCATATGCTACTACCATGTCCATGGCCTTGAGTCACCTTCTCCAGCTACCGCAGCCCTCTCCAGCATGGACACAGAGGCCTCCTTCATTGCCAGGTGACACCACAGACTGTGACAGGGACCACAAATGTACTGTAGGCTGAAGGGCATCCACTAGGATTCTTTGGGTTCCAAGTAACGATAAACCTGGCCTCATACTGACATCAGCAAAAAGGAGATTTTTATGAGCTCACGTAACTGAAGAGCCCATGGCTTGGTTCAGATGCTCGAACGATGAGGTCAGGCTCTGGTGTCCCTCTCTCCCAGCTTGGCCCTCCCTCCTGTGTTGATTCCATTCTCGGACTTGATCTCTGGTCAGAGCCTCAAAGTGGCTGCCAACAGCAGCAGGTGCAACAGCCTCCCAGGCTCACGGAGTGAGAGGAGGGGGAGACTGCTTCCCTGGAGGCTCCAACGAGAGCCCCTAACCAATCCTGTTGCCCATGATTGGCCCGACTTGATGGTGTGATTGTCACCAGCAGGTTGATCAGCTAGGTCGGGGGTCAAGTGCCACCCCTGGAGCCAGAGATAGAGCCACAGAAAGAAATGGATGTCCCCACAGCAGTTGGGATGGCAGAAGAGGGTGGTCACAGAGGAAGGAGAAGAACAGTTCTTTTTTCTGTTCCAAAAATAAGAGCCAGGCCCGGTGAAGATGCAGGCTCCAGGGTCAGACAAATCAGACGGCGTGGGCCGAGCCTGGCTGTGTGTGACCGGGACAACTCACTGCCTTGGGCCTCAGTCACCTGGTCTGTAAACCAAGGCCAGGCATCCTCCCTACTTCCCAGGGAGCTGTGGAACCTCAGTGGGAGGGTAAGGCCTAGGGAGAGTGTGGCCAGCCCTGGGTGAACAGTCTACAACTTTTTAAATTTTCTATGTACTGTTTTATAATCTTTAGAAACTTAATGCATGATAAAAAGCTTATTCTTGGGCTATAGCTATGGCTCAATGGTAGAGCTCTTGCCTGGCACGTGTGAGGCCCTGGGTTCGATCCTCAGCATCACATAAAAATAGATAAATAAATCAAGGTATTTTTTAAAAAAATATATTCATGATTTTTTAAAAGCTTATTCTTTCATTAAATTTCTTCTGATAATAGCGGCATTTAAATCATTTTAACGGCAAACTAATTTTTTAATGTGAAACATTAGGGGCTATCTATTGCTGTATAACAAACCACCTTACCTTTAGTGGCTTCTAAAAATAACAACTGTTTGGTTGTTCTTGGTGCTGCAATTTCTATAAGGCTCAGCAGAGAAAAAGTCACGTGGGCTATGGCGGGTCTGGGGCTGGAGGAATCATTTCCAGGGTGGCTTCACTGTAAGTCACAGGGGCCCTGGAAGTCATTCACTGGAACCACTGTGGCTTTTACTCCTTTTGTTCTGCTCAGATGGGAAGCCACTGGAGGGTTTGAGCTCAGGAGGGACACGCTATAACTCACACTCTGACAACATTGGCTACTGGGTGGAGAGTACATTGAGAAGCAGGTGAGGTGTCCAAGATGGTGGAGGGAGACCAGTTAGCCCAGGGAGGGCAGGGGGGATGCCTGGGCAGCAGGGGAGATGAGAAGGTGTGCTTGGATTTGACTTGACATTCATCTATGGCGTAATTACATGATATAGGGACACATTTCTCGAATGCCTATTCTTTGTTCTGAGTTTCACAGTGCAGGAAATGCACTGGACGGACAAGAACGAGCTGTCAGTTTGACCTGAACAGCTAGCTCAGATCACATCCCAGCGACTGCTAGTGAAGATCCTGGCCGTGTCCTCCCAGGAGATGGGAGGTTTGTGAACACTTTACAACTTAGATTCTGTGGTGATCAAGCACGCTCTTCCCCAACCAGGAGCCTCCTCTCCTGCATGCTCGCCTCCTAGTATATCCACGCTCAGCAAATCTACAGTTAATAATCCTTTGGAGCCTCGGCCTTCCCCTCCCCAGACACAGTGGAGGCTCAGTGGGTGCACGGTGAGGTGGTCTGCACCCCGTCAGCCCCTGCTCTGGCTGGACCCACGTGGAGTGAGATTCCTAAGAATAGCTCAGTTCTTGGCGCCCGGCTCTGGCACAGCATCCTGGGCTGCACTGGGCTTTTTCTCTCTCTTCTTCTCCCTTCTGGGAGCCCCAGCGTTCTGCAGCTGTTCCATCCCCCGGCTGTCCTGGCTGCCAGATGAGCAGAACAAAAGATGCGACTTGGTGACTGCTCACATCTGCACGGCCTAAAAGCAAACAGAACAGAGGCCCTTAGCAACGGGGCTCTCCAGCCCAGGGCAGGGGAAATGTACCCTGCAGGGGGAAGTTTCCCTTCTGAGAGCTGACGAGCCCCTTGGCCATGGCAGGGAGCGTTGTGAAACAGAACATTAAACTTTGATGAACTGCAAAGCCTCTGAGGTTTCAGCTGCGAGTCATCAGAGATGCTCTGATCTACATAAACACGCTGCCTGCGAACCCTGGCACCGCTCCGGGCCTTATTTGGATGGTGTTTTGAGACAGGGCTGCGAGGCACCAAGACAGGCTATGGGTTCCTCGTGAGCTGGGTGGCGGGAGACTCCTGGGGTTCCCACCCTCAGGTCTGTGCCGCTGCCTGGCTTCCTGAGTCCTCCACTCCCCGCTGCCTCCCCAGGCCCTTAGAAGGGTGGCAGGAAACCTTTGAGTGCCACCTGGCACTGTCCCTGGCCTGTCCTGGCCTTCTTTGTCCTGAGGGCTTTCAGCCCAGGGCCTGGCACTAGGTTAGGCAGCCCAGGGCTGGGGTGAACAAGGTATTAAAAAAAACCTTGATTTATTTATCTATTTTTCTGTGATGCTGAGGATTGAACCCAGGGCCTCACACGTGCCAGGCAAGAGCTCTACCAGTGAGCCATAGCTACAGCCCAAGAATAAGCTTTTTATCATGCATTAAGTTTCTAAAGATTATAAAACAGTACATAGAAAATTTAAAAAGTTGTTAGTGTGCAGGGTATCTATAGTTTTCATACAGTTTGAACATTTAATAAAACCACTTCCATAAAAGGCATAAGCTAGTCGCAAAAGGAAACTCACAATTTAAATAAAATTGCCAATGACTTATTTGTACTAGTTTCTTTTTAAAAAATATTTTTTAGTTGTTGAAGGACGTTTATTTTATTTCTTTGTATGTGGTGCTGAAAATCGAACCCAGTGCCTCACACTTGCAAGGCAAGCACTCTCCACTGAGCTACAACCCCAGCCCTGTGCTCTTTCTTTATAGAGGAGCAGGGAGCAAGAGGGGGAGAAAAGAGATCATTTTATTTGTTCTATATTCCCCAACTTCTAAATCCCAGAAAAGGATGGTCACAACTGGTGTGAAAAGCAAATTCATTTTTGGGGTCCCACCACTGCTGTGGTCTAAATATGGTTTACGTGTGTTCCCCCAAGGTCCACGTAGTAGAAGCCAGAGCCACAGAGTGGCAACATGAGAGGTGGTCGGGCCTTTAAGAGGCAGGCTAATGGGAGGTCCTTAGATCATTGGTGGCACTGACCTAAGAAGGGACTAAGTTAGTTAGTTCCTGAGTTAGTTCCCAAGGATGCAAGTTATTATGAGCAAGCCTGGCCCGTGAATCACTCTCTAGCTTCCTGTGATCTCTCACTCCACATATACTCACACCATGATGCCATCCACCATTCAGCCCTCACCAGAGGCTGAACCAATGGGGCCACCAGTCTTGAACATTCGGCTCCAAAACTATGAACGAAATAAACCTCTTTGCTTTATAAGGCAAACTGTCCCAGGTTTTTTGTTATATTAATGACAAACAAACTAACATACTGCCAACTGCCCAGTTTCTAATGACTTAAGAAATAGGGACCTCAAGTTCTTAGTCTGTTTTGTTTGGATGGGCTATTGTTGCCTTTGACCTAGCCCCAGGTAAGATACACTTCTAATGTACAGCGTGGTGAAAAAAACTGGGGCAGCCTGATGATGCAGCAGTGGAAACTGGTCCCAGTCTCCTGCCCTGTGATTCCCTAACTCTTCCCTGTGTCCTTAGTCTAATACAGATCACCGATATTTGCAAACAGAACTGAGTTCTTTGCAACACAGTTCTGAGTTTCAGGCAACTAAAGTTTTGGATTCTTTATGCCAAGCCTCCTGCTATGGTTGGAGTGTCCCCCAAGGCTCCACGAGGTGCAAGTTAGTCCCCGTTATGAGGCATGGAGAGGAGGGAAACAGCTTGACTGTAGAGTTTAGAGGTGGGGCCTTGGGAGGTGATTAGGATCAGTTAAACCCCTGGGGGACTGAATCCTGCTGGCTGATAAGAAGGAGAGAATGGAGAACTCCTGTGTGCATGTGCATGCATGTGCAAACACACACACACACACACACACACACCCTGTCTCCTTCAATGTCACCCCCGCACCTCCTAGGGACCATGCCAGCAAGAAAGCCACCACCAGAAGTAGCCCCTTGGCCTTGCACCTCCATATCTGTGAGCCAAAATAAACCTCTTTTCACTGAAATTTGCCCACTCTGAAATTAGCAACAGAAAATGAACAAATGCGCTCTCTCCCGCCCTTGCCCTAGCATCTCTCTCTCTCTCTCTCTCTCTCTCTCTCAACCCCCCCCCACCCGCCCCTTTGAGTTGAAATGCTGCAGCTGACATTTTTCTGAGTTTCCTTTCAGCTTCCTGGTTTCCCTGGGGCTCCCAGAGGGCGAGGCCAACAGCACCTTCCCTGAATCACCTGCGTGCAGCCTGCTCCTCCCGACTTTGGCTGTCCTACAGGCGTCACCACTGTGACCCAGGTGGCTTCACTGAGGACAATGAACTTTTACACTCTGCTAGAGTGGGCGAAGCCTTCTGCAGAACTTCATAGTCATTTGGGGTTTAAAAACCTCCCAACCAGAGGAAGGGTCAGACCAACAGGTAGGAGCCATCGGGCAGGAGCTGGGCAACCTGAAGATTCCAGGCCACCGCTCCACCCAGAGTCAACTGGAAACTCCCCGAGAGCCCCTGCGCTTCCGCTACTCCACAAACGCACTGGCCCTTTTTGAGGTCCATTGCAAATATCCATTCTCTGTTTATTGTTCTAAGGAGTCAATGTCCTCTTCACCTTGCCAATATAAGCTCGTTGGAGGCAGGGACAATTTTTGTCATTTACATAAACAATATGGTAGTGGGGACTTTTAAAAGGCTGGATGGGGAGAGATGGGATGAGTCAGAGTAACGGGGAGGAAGTTTTTATAAGAAATATTTTTAGCCATTCATAAATGTTAAAAATTAACAAAGAAGAGAAGGGCTATTCAATAAACAATGCTGGAGCGTTCGTAGGCGGTTGGGGGGCGGGGAGAAGCTCCTCTGGGGCCCTCCAAGTTCCAGAAGGACTAAAGAGATAAGTAAGACAAACCCAAATCATTAAGCAGACCTGGATCAATGAAAACAGAATCGAGGGTCCAGAAAAATCCTTATATGTATTCTTGTATTTATGGTCGATTGAGCTTCAACAAAAGTGCCGACCCAATTCAATGGGGAAAGAATAACTCTTTAAACAGCAGTGCTCTGGTAGCTGGAGAGCTTCATGTAAAAGATGATCTTAGACTATGCCTCACACTAAGCACAAAACTTAGCTCAGAGTCACAGACTGAGATGTAAGGGGTAGAAGAAGCAAAACGTTTAGAAGACAACGTAAAAGAAAAGCTTCAAGACCTTGAATTCACAGTTACGACGCCACAGGTATGATCTATAAAAGGTCAAATATATCAACTAGACCTCCTCAAACTTAAAAACTTGGTGCTTTGTGACATACCATTAAGAACATGAAAAGACAGACTGGGAGTGACAACCATGCTCTTATGGAGTTTATCTTCTTTAGATGGTAAATGGGGGGGGTGCAGAAAGCACAATAAACAAATTAATGCATAAGAAAAATTATCAAGTAGTAATTAGTGCTCAGCAGAAGACTAAATTTCTATCATATGTTGGCCATGTTAAAATTGTGTAGTTCAGGAAAGAGTTCCCCACAGAGATGTCTAAATTGAACAATCTGAGTTCTTGATGGCTAACAAAAGGTCAGTTGTGTGCTGATCCAAAGGGAGCCCCATCCGGGCAATACAACAGCAGATGCAAAGGCCCTGAGGTAGACACAAGCTTGAATGTTTAAGAAAATGAAATGATTCTGTCAGGGGGGCAAGGAGGAAGAGCTATCTGGTGAGGTGAGAACAGGAAGCAGAGGTCTGGTCCTAGAGGGCATTGTGAATGAGGGCAAGGAGGGAGGTTGTATTAACTTGTGGTCGGATCAGGTCAGTGTGTGAGCTACTGCAGAGAAGGGATTCAAAAGGATGTGCCATTCAGATTTCAATAGCAAAGGTGACTTTGGCTGGCCGAGCAGAGAGAAACTTTTCTTAAAAGGATATTAGACAGCTCATAGATATTTTGAAGATTCAAAAAAAAAAAAAAAAATCAAGATCAAGGATCCAGGGATAATCCATTAAGCCACAGGAAGAGCCCCTCCTCCCTCAACCGATCCAATCTCGCGTATGTGGGATCTACTTTGGCCCACTGCCTCATCTGGTGCCCCAAAAAGGACTTCACACAGACCCACCTTCCCCCAAGTCCTTCACCACTGAATCCCCCTCTCCCACACATGCCCTGTGACAGAGCTGGGTCCCCAGCCTACATCTTAGTTACAAAGAAAGCTGGGAATTTGCATTTTCTAGATTCTAACTTCAGGAAGTTAAAAAAAAAAAAAAAAAAAAAAACTACCAAAGTTGGAATTTCCCAAAATATATAAGGAAGATATTTCTTAAAAGAGCAAGGAAGTTAGAAAACACCATAAAAAAATCCATGAAGTGAAGTGAGAGTGAAAGCACGGATCCCAATCAGGCCATTGCGGTAATTCAAGCCCTGGGGAAGGGGAGACTGGATCGGCCCTAGTACATCAGGCCTTGGGTTCTCAGAGCAAGACTGGGCACATCACACCTCCTGGGAACTTCATTTGAAATGCAAATTTCAGGCGCCACCCTAGAGTTACTGAATCTGAAACTGAGGGTGAGGCCCAGCAATTTTGTTTTTAACCGGTCACCCGGACGACTCTGATGCAGGCTGGCTGACGCTCAGAACCACTGGTGTAGGGCAGGGAGAGGAGAGGAGTGTTTGGAAGTCGTCGGTGGAACTTCTTGATGGGTTCACCATGGGATTGAGTGGAGACCGAGGAGAATCAAAGAGAACAACCTGGATTTTGACTTGAGGACTGACAGGGTCCTAGTGCCTCTCCCCAGAATGGAGGAAATGAGCAGTTGGGAATTCTCTTGTGGACATCTGAAGCTCATTAGGCACCGGGGGCAGTGGGCTCTGAGTGGGGAGCCCTGGGGACAGGCCAGCGTTGGGGAGATGGGAGGGCATAGCAGCAACATTTAGGTAGTGTCTGAAACAGAGGCCTGGTGGCATCAGCAGGAGACGTTGTGCACAGAGGGAAGGAGGCAGGATCCAGGACAGACTTCAGGAGCCTAAGTCAAGCACAGGGGAGGATTCAGCCCAGGGGGCGGGGGTGAGGCCTCTTAGAGGGTGGGGTCAGAGCCATCTAGGAGAAGTGTTTTCAGGAGCAGGGAGGGTACACTCTGATCCAGAGGAGAAGCAGGCAGAGGACTTGGTCAGAACGTGGAAACGCAGCTGTTCCTGGCGGTCAGGCTAGAGACTGAAGATCCTGGGGCCCATCGGCTTCTGAGTACCTTCTCTACTTGATGACCTAGTGACACAGGAAGAGGGGACACATGCCCCTCACTGGCCCCTACCGTGGAAGTGCTTCGGGAAGGTTATTCGTCAAGTCAGGCTTAAGAAGGAAGTGAGAAGCCGTTTTTCCAAAGTCAGGAAGGAAATGGAAACGTTCACATCACATGAGTCGGTGGAGAGCTGAGGAGGAGCCTGGATCAGACCCTGTGACAGTGAATTAGTGTGGTCTAAAGCTGCCTGCACATGTGTCCAACACGTGGGCTCCAGTCTCTCTGTACACAGTGAGCTGTACCCTAACTGGACGTGTACACAGGAGCTTCTCTTGTAAGAAGCAGCCGAGGCCCAGCCAATTACAAGCAGCCAGCTGTTCAGACTGTGTTCAAGGCTGACTCTGAACCCTACTTCCATTTTCCATGAGTCCCTTTTTTATATCTGTGACTATGAATGTAACCTGCCCATGTTGTGGGGCAGGATACTCTGGACCATCTTGGTCAGAAATGCTGCCTGATTCCAGAATTGCAAAGCCGATTAGGATCTGGAAAATTAAATCTGGGAAGATTTTGTCTTTTAACAAGTCTCAGAATTCAAAGTTCAAATCACTCCCCAACTTCGAAGTTGAGAGAATGGTCAAGTCGCTTGACCTGTCAGAGGTCCTCTTTGGCTCTGAGGAAGGGAGGAAGGGGTTCATCTCTGTCCTGACGCTGGTCAAGTGAGATGATGGCAGAAGGACGAGCTGGACCTGTCACAGGAATACCCCAGGTCACATCCAAGAGATCGGTGACTGGGGAGTCCGCCTTTGCCTTTGTGGGGGCTGGATGTCCCTTCCCACTTTTCCCACCTCATCAATTCCTCCAGCATCAGCCCCGCCAGAAATTTATATTCCCAGCCCTCAAATGAGACTGCAGTTAGCACTGAAGAATTTTCCCACACCATAACTCAGCTCTGTATGCCCTTGATCTATGCTACTAATTTATGAGGTTCTGGAGAAAACCCATGTCCCTGGAACAAGCCCCTTTGATCAGATGGGTTTCTGAATTCTATGGGAAACCCCTTTCGTAGCACATACAAACGGACCTCCGCCCCAGAGGCTTAACGTGGATATCAAAGGTAAAATTCTCTTGCCATATCCCTAGGGCTGCATTTCTTTCACGTGTCATGCAACCAGCAATGTGTGAACCCCGGAAAGGTCTACTCAGTCATAATATGCATTCTACACAGGGATCCTAGAGAAGCAAACAACGTGGCCAAGATGCTACTATGGGTGAGCCAGGCCTTCTCACCCGCAGTTGGTGCCAACACATCCTGCCCCTTAGTGCTATGGCTGTGTCCCGGACCCTCCGTATTCCCTGCACAAACACTTGTAGAGCGCTCTCCACGCATCAGGCACTGTGTGAAGCACCTTTCAGACGTTAACTCATTCAGTCCCTTACAACAGCCCAAGCTGTGCCACCTTAGGGAGGATGTCCAACCTCTCAGGGTCACCCAGTCTGAAAAAGTGGATTCAAAAACCCTACTTCCAAGGGTTGCTATGACCATCTCATGAATCAACATATTTAAAGCATTTAAAACAGTGCCTGGCACAGACCTAGCCGTACATGATTGTTTGTGGTGCAAATCATGGGGACAAGGACAATACTGGACACAGGAACACATAGGAAGGGCCAAGGGCCTCAATCTTAGGGATTGAGGAAAGAGTTCCTGGGAAGCCACCCCTGGGCCTGGCGCTCTAGTGAAGAGCTCATTGCACCTTTCTCTGGTCCCCTCCAATGATCCCACGTGAAATGGCGCATCAGACCAAAGCCTTAAGACGTGAAGATGTGTTAGCAGATCCTGATGAACAGACAACTGACAATGGAAAACTTATGTTCCCCCATCTGAGCTGCCCTGAGAACAATGCCAAAGATTTCCTGTAATGAAAGGGACTAAAAATACTTTTTGATGATGGAGAGAGTGGAAGTTGAGCAATGCTGAATAAAATACGGAAATGATACCAAATGGCCCTCGGGCAACAGAGCAGGGGCCCACCTGGCCTTTGGTCTCCGTCTTGCCCTAAGGCTCAGAACATTGCAGGCTTTTTTTTTTTTTTTTTTTTTTAAACCAGGCAGCCACAATGCATCTTTATGTTTGTATGCTCCATCTAATTTTCTAGAGAAAAAAAAAAGTTAGCCAGCCATGACTAATGCTAAATTATTTGCACAAAATGATTGCCAGCAAATTAAACACTGAAATGATACAGTTCCCTTCTTCGTGACCCTTTAGGGATCTCCAAGGACTAAGAATATGTTTCCTATTTTGGAGCCCGAACAATCTCTTCCATATTTGTTACCAAATTAATGTTACAATCAGATCTATTCCGTAGACTAGCCTATTGTTCCATATAACTGCTTTGTGAAACCTTTGTGGAATGGTTTGTATGGTTTGTAAAACGGGTCGTATCATCTAATTTGACTGTCATCTTCGCTTTGGGGGCCATAGTTACTATCCCCACCTTGACCTCCACCTTCACCAGCCATTTGCAGATGAAGAAACTGAGTTTCAGAGAGGTGAAGCAATTTGTCTGAGGTCATACTGCCAACCAACGACAGCCTTCTGACACCCAAGGCCCTCTCCTTGCACTCCACCCCACCAGTGCCCTGGAATTCAGTACTCTTCATTTAGGCTATGGCCAATCTCCAAAGGAGGCCTCAGCCGGGCCAAGAGGAACCTTCTCTTTTTCTTTGCAAACAAGTTTTTCCTCTTCTCCTGTCTGGAAAAGATGGCTTGGCGGCCAATTTAGTGAGCAATTCGGTGATTAGGAACAAATATGTAGTATGGCTGAGTTTCTCCAGATGTTGAGCTAAATAAGGCACAATTGGGCTTTCTCCTTCTGACACTTCTTGAAGCCAAACTGGGAGCAGAAGGGGCTCCAAAAGCACTTGAGAGAAATACGATAATATTTTTATTTAAAAAATGCTACTATATGCCAGAAACTTTACAGAGAGGTAGGGTTCAGGATAAATAACTGGGAAATTACTTGATAAAATATTACTATTTTCTTCCTTTCAAAGCTCCACCCTGTAGGAATATTATCCACCCCTGCACTATTGAACTCAGGAGTGGTTATATGACTTGTGTTGGCCAATGCGATGTAGACAGAGTTGACACATGTCTTCCAACTTGTGGTTTGCCATCTGTGTTTTTCATCTGTCACCAGAGACTGTCACCATTTTCATCTGTCACCAGACAGAGGTTTCCCTGAATCCCTGAGAAAGTTGGAGAAGCCAGACTTAAAGGAACCTCTGCCTCATAAGCTGCAGATGCGTTCACATTGTTGTTACAGCAGCATGACCCAGCCTCTACTGACTAGCTGGTAAACTATGAGATCCCATAGTTGGTATGTGGGATAGCTCACCCCTAATATTAAATGAGGGCTTCACCAGTGCATGAACTATGTGAGTTCTTGACATATAGCATCTTAATTGAGTCTCTCAATGAGCCTACAACTTATATATATGGTTCCTACCCCCATTTTTGAAATAATGACTATCTTAGTCTGTTTTCTGTTGCTATAAGAGAAAATCATGAAACCAGATAATTTGTAAAGGATAAAAATTTATCTGGCTCATGGTTCTGGAAGCTGGGAAGTCTAAGAACATGTAGTATGGCTGAGTTTCTCGGCTGGTCACCTGGTTGGGGCCTTCTTGCTGCATGACAACATGGCAGAGGGTATCACATGGTGAGACAGAGCAAGCCTGCCACCCCGGGTCTCCCTTGCACTTCCCATAGATCCACTAATGTCAACATGGGACCCCACCCTCATGACCTCTCCAAATCCTAATTACCTCCCAAAGTCCCACCTTCCAATACCATTAACTTACGAATTATGTGAGGGTTAACTTTAGGAGGACACATTGAAACCATGAGAGGATCCTGCAGCGCCTATATCTCCTGAGGAACAGATCCAGGACTTGAACCCTGACTACCCCTTCTCCATATCCTAAGCTCTCACTCACGGGCCCAGGCCGTCTCCTTGTTCACTTAGGAAGGATGTGGAGCTTGAGAAAGTGGAGAATGAAAGTGCCAACCACCATGAGACTGTTGTGTGGTACCGATGCACCACAAGACCACGAGAGTAAGGTGAACTGCCCAAATTCCTGACCAACCCCCTGGGCCAAGGAGGTGGAGGAACTCAGAGCCTTCCCAGCTTTGATCCCTGGTGTATTTTCTCTTTATTCACAAAATTGACCAACTGGAAAAGAAAGCATGATATGGTTCCTTCAGCATTGCATCCACTTGAGACCTATCTCCTCTGGAGACAAACAAGCATCACTGAGAGGTCAAGAGGACAGTGACAGAGCCCAAGGAGTCACACCAGAACAGGTTCAAATCCTGTCTCTTACAACTTGTATCATGGAGGCAGGAAGCTCCCTATGGGCTAAAGTTTCTTAACTGCAAAATGGAAATAATGGTTCCTTCCTCCTAGAGTATTGCAAGAATGAGAGAAAAAAACCTAGTGCCTATTTTCCGTGTTAGTCAGCTATCTGTCACTATATCAAAATAACTGAGATAATTAACTTATAAAGAGAAAAGGGTTATTTTGGCTTAGTTTTATAGGTTTCCGCCCATGATCAGATGGACCCATTGCTTTTAGGCCTCTGTTGGATGTGCCAAACAGCAATGGCAGGGAGCATGGTGGAACAGAGCTGCCTGCTTCATGGCCAGGAGGAAAAAGAGGAAGAGCAAAGTGCTGGGGTCTCATAATCCTTTCCAAGGGCACGCACATTCCCCAATGACCTAAGGACCCACCATTTGTCCCACCACCTCACAATAGCACCACCCTGACGATCAAGCCTCCAACACATAGACCACTGGGGGAGATTTATTCACACCTAGCAATAAAGGCAGGACACGTAACCTGTGGCCTGAAGTTCCTCGACTTTAAAATGAGAATAGTAATTCCTCCTTCACAGAGTGCTGCAAGAATCAGAAATGGTGTACAAAAAGACGGTACACACTAGGTGCTCACAAATGACGACTGTTGTTGTTAACAGTCAGTTGTAGTCTGAATCTTCAGAATCTCCCCAGAGGTCCATGTAAAGTCTGAGCCCCAGCATGTTGTTTGAGGGGTGGCGGAACCTTTAAGAGAGGGGTACTAGTGGGAGGTCATTAAGTCATGGGAGTGTGACCTTGAAGGTGACCATGTGACCCAACCTCTTCTTTTTGTTCTCTTTTACTTGGTCACAAGGTGAGTGGCTTTGATCTCTCATGCACTCCCTCCATGACATGTGGCCTCACCCTCAGGTCCAAAAGCACCAGGGCCAACAGTCATGGACTGAAACCGTGAGCCAAAATAAACCTTCCTAAGTCTTTATAATTTGATTAGCTCAGACAGGAAAGCTGACGAACACAGAATCCAAAGTCAAGTTCCTAATCTGATATTATAAATATCAGCTGGGCAAGAATTGCATTTCAAAAACCAATTGGATAGAGTCTCAAATATAAAAAGGACTTATTCAATTTATTTTATTATCCCTACACTTTGCATTTTCTCAGAAAAAAATAGAGTTAGAATTTGTGATTAAAATCAAACCTTCTCACAGATTAAATTTTATTACTCTAAGTGGTCTATTTACTTATCAAGGAAAATTAAGAATTTAACATTTAACTATGGCCTAAGGAATATGCGGAGATAGATGCCAAAATAAGGTGGATTTGATTGCAAAAAAAAAAATAAGGGACAATAAATTGCTGCAATCTCTGTATGTATTCTTCATTGTAATGTGATTTTTTCCTCTTCTCCCATTCAGAGAGTAAGAGAGTCTATTTCTCAACCCCCTGGCTCTAGGCTCGGTTGTGTTTTGCCCTTTCAATAGGACAATTGCAAATGTAATATAAGCAGAGACAGGTTGGTCCTTCCCTCTCCTGCTTCTTTGGGATTACCATGTAAAGAAGTGCACTTGAAGATGAGAGGTCACATGGAGGAACAAAAGGCTTTCCTAGCTGGTAACAAACACCCATTTCCAGATGTGTAAGTGAAATAGTTTTGGACCATGAGCCTCAGATGAGTTGCCAGATAGCTACCATAAAAATATCCCGAGTGAAACCACAGATGAACCATGCAGGTGAGCCCAGCCCAAATTGCTAACCCACAGAATCATGAGCAAGTAAACCAGTTGTTGCTTAAAACCAGTTTTGGGATGATTTTTTTTTTCTGCACAAAACTTAATTGATGCACAAAATCCATATCGGGTGATCCTGTTGAGAGATGCAGTGTTTACAATAAATCCCTGTTCTCTACGCACTATCTCCTAAGTTACAGGTATGGGCTTCCACAGCCCTGCTAATTTGGCCATGGTCAAGGATGAGCAGGGTCTGAGGTTGGACCAATCATATACCTCTCCCATCACGGCAGTGTTCTAGATGGAGGGCCAGTGGTCTCTAGTTGTGAGCTTTCCAAGGTTGCCCCAGTTCTATTCAAAGCCTGGTTGTTTACAGTTCCTCAGATTCGGCGAGCTTTCCTGGTTTCCTTCAGATAAATTCCACTTACCCATGAGCTAGCTAGAGTTAGTTTCTGTTATTTGTTCCCCCCAAATTCGTGGTGAGTAAAATTACCCTGTGAAAAATGTTGCCCTCCAGACAAGGAACAAGCAGTTAGTGAGTGATCTTGAAACCTGCTTGTGCCTAGGGTACCATGCTGGTCTTTGCAGAGGAGGCGAGACTGAAGAGAAGGTACTGACCTTACTCTCAGGGAGTCTCCAATATGAGTCTACCTGCTCAATTTTCTGCCTACTTTCCCCCCTTGATTTGCAGACTTGACAACTGGAGAGAGTTCTGCCAACCCAGGAGACTTGGAATGATTTCTAATTAGCTTGAATTCTAGAACCGTGTGTCATCTGGACTCTACCAGGAAAACCCACAAGCAGATCTGATCCTTCCCCACTTGCCTAAAGCCATTCAGATCCTTGAAAGATGAGGAACTAAGTCACGTCCCTTCCTAAAAATCCGACAGCCCAGAAGGGATGCACTCATTTTCCCTGTGACTATTAAGAAGACTTACTTAATCTTTCTTGGTCTCTTTTTCAGTTTAGTCTCTCAGGTAACACAAGGAAAATATTTGTCTAGCTGATCTTTGCTTCCTTTTGAGTTTGAAAGAAACCTAAGGGTGGACTTTGTCAGAAGAACTCCATGAGGCACGGAAAGGCACAGAAGGCACAGAGGAACAGAGGGGGGAGCCAGACATTCCCCAGCTAGTGTTTATACACAAGGTCCCCATGAAGCCTTCTCATTCTACAAATGGGAAGAGATGTGGAGACATGAAAGATGACACATAAGGTCTTGAACGGAGTCCAGGCTCCTGCTTCTTCTATCACCTGGCTTCTTTTGTTGGTAACGGGTCTTCCTCGATGCTTTGCCACTGTGACACTGGGACTTATTTTATTTTATTTTTATTGTTTTTTTTAAAAAAATAAATGACAGCAGAATGCATTACAATTCTTATTACACTTGTCATCTGGCTTCTTTTCCAAGAAGAAAGCGATGGCAGCTGAGTCAGGGAAGGAGGTGGATGGCAACTTGCCACTTATTAAGAGCCATTAGAAGAGGCCCTGTGCACGCCTTCACCAGTCACCAAGACAAATCTATTTCAGCACCTCCCAAAGAGCAAATTTACCTTAGGGCTGTCTCTGCAAGAAACGTTTCCCAGAGAGGAGAGAGAGAGAGAGAGAGAGAGAGAGAGAGAGAGAGAGAGTGAGATTGTGTAAATGTTCCACCAAAGAGGGATTCCTTGGCAAATAAGAGTTGAGCTGCTTGCTTTACCACAGGATACCTTAGAACCAAAAGTTTCCTTTCTAGTGTCCCATGAATGACCAAAAAGAAAATAGAGTGTGGTCTTAGTTGGGGTACACCCTCGCTTCTATAACAAAGAGACCCTAAAACACAGTGGCTTACATAGGATAGAAATTAATTTCTCTTTCCTACATTGGTACAGAGATGAGCAATACAAGGCTGCAAATGATTCTTCCATCCTCAGCACATGTCTTCCAAGATGGCACCAGCAGGAACCATTTCTCAGGCAGGAGAAGCTGGAATAATCCAGTGCAAAAGCTTTCCTTTTAAGGAGATAACATGGAAACTACTATATCTCTGTGCCCTGTCCTATTGGCCAGAAATCAATAATATGGACTGCTATCGCTTGGATCTGGAATGTCCTCTAAAGGCCATGTATTAAAGACTTATTCCCCAGAGTGACTCTATAAATGATAATGCAGAACTTTTAAGATGCAGAGCCTCCAAAGTAGTCTTGGGTCACTGGGGGCCATGGGATTGAGATTGTGGGACCTTGGTCTAACCTTTCTCTCTTTCACTGCCCAGGCAGAGGCAAATGGCTCTGTTCTGCCATTTACCCCTGTCACTGCCAACCAGAGGCCTAAAAACAATGCATCCACCTGATAAGAGACTGAACTCCTCAAACCATGAGCCAAATTAACCTTTTCTCTTTATAAGTTTATGTCCTCAGGCATTTGTTACAGTCACGGAAAGCTGATTAACACAGAGGCCCAACCAGATACAAGGGAAGCTAGGAAAGACAATTTCCAGTGAGATACTCAAGTGCCCAGCTGAAACTCAGTGTCACCAAAGTGACAAAGGGAGAACAAACACCAAAGACAATCAGTAATTTCTCATTGTCCCAATATTTTTACCCACAAAACTTATTTTATGTTTTGTCTCCCAGGATTAGTGCCTCATGAGGTACTGACTGTATTAGGCATAGGATAGTTAATCGTGCAGTCAACCAGCAATACCCAAATCCCAGAGCCTTATAAGCTTAGATATTGTACGAGCCCAAGGGAAGACATTTCCCCCTTGCTCTGGGCACAAGGTGGATGGAGAAGCTGCCATCTAGAGCAAGGCTGACTTCTGGAGCAGAAGTAGAAAGCAAGGGGCGAATCGTGCATCACCTGCAACCTCAAGGGAAACTGAGCCGAGCTCATGGCGTTTCCCAGCCTTCATGTGCATCTTCCTCCAACCAGGCTTGGCTCTCAGAACCAAGGCAGCCCATCAGACAGATCTGCCCTGGTTCTCCCGTTAGGTGTCGGGGAACGGGCCTCCTTCCCCCCTCCTTCCCTCATCTGCCACTGGCCACGTAGTACCACGTAGACCTTCAGCATCAGCTCTAGATGACTGTGTAACAGGCAAGAAGGTTTCCAGTTTCTGCTCTTCCTGTGTCTCCACTCAGGGTACCAGAGGCAGAGTCCATTTCTCTAGCTGTGGAATCTCGGCGGGGTTTGTGACTTATTTTGACAAACGGAATGGACAGAAGTGACATAATGCCAGTTTGGACTCTGGGCCTCGTGCCATCTTGCACCCTTCTTTGTTTTTCCCGCAGATTTCTGCCCCTACTTTTGCGAGCACTGTATGATGCTTGGATTCACCTGCTGGAGGACACAGACCACAGGGACCAGAAAGGAGCCTTCCCAGCTTATTTGGGATGAGGTCATCCCAGACCAGCTAGTCCCCGCCAACCTCACCCCCAACTGCAGATGCCTGGATGAACCCAGGTGAGCCGAGCCCCGCTGATGATGCTCACAGCTACGGAAATGGTTATTGCTTCATGTCACTGAGTTTAGGGTGGTAGAATCCATGCGATAGCTAACTTGCATAGTGATTTAAGCAGAAAAGGAATTTGAATCCCTTGAAAGACGAGGGCACTTAGAGGCCTGTGAAGTGCCTAGATCTGTGCTGGATAGATAAGCACTTCCCATGTGTTTATTTAATCTTAACCATCATCTAAGGAAAGTTGGCCCTATTATCCTGCATTTTATAGACGAACACATTGAGACATGGACAGACTAGGTAACCTGCCCAAGTCCCACTGTTATTAAGTGACAGGACTAGGCCACCTTGCACAATCAGGCTCCAGAGCACGGGCCAACAGCCATACACTCAATGGAGCAGTAGCCATTGCAGGATGCCCAGCCTTTGGATGGAGACTGCAGTCCAGTCCACATCCATCCAAAGCCAGCACGTCCTCCAGGCCCCACCCCAGATGCAGTACCCCATCAGGCTGACAAGCATCCAGATGAAGAGGGACTAGGAAGGGCACAGCTATGTGGCACCTGGGTGCAAACTCTGGTCAAGAGGTTAAGTCTGGGAGGGTGACACCATAGCAGATAGGATGTCATATTCCCAGATATGATGTAATGGGTTAGTGGGACTGCCACACCTCACTGTCCCTCAGCGACCAGAGCCACAAGACTGAGCATCCCACCCAAATGATAGTCACTCAGTGGTTTCAATTCAACAGAAATAGCTGAAGTCAAGAATATCAAGGCAGCCACTAACTGTGAAAGAAAACCAAATTACCCTAAAGTAGCTATAGGATCCTTTATCTTCCTTTTCTCTTGGTGATTTGCTTCCTAGGCTGCTTTTATTAAAAAAAAAAAAAAAAAAACAAAAACAAACTAAGAAAACTCTCGGACCTCAGATTTCAGGATATTCTGAGGAAAAACAAGAAGGAAGAAAGTTTAATTTTTGTTTCTCCTTACAGATACTCTCCGTAATCAAAGCACTTCCGAATCCTCCAACCCACAAGGGGGGCAAAAGGGCTTGTGTCTGCAGTTCTACCCATTGAGAGAATGTTGACTCTCTTCCTCTTTGTTTGGACATTTTCACTTCCTTTGCTGCCTGGCAGAGTGGCCAGCAGACTCCAGGGGAAGAGATTCTCCATCTAAGGCTGAGTCCCCCAGAAGAGCTGGCACTGAGAGGTTCTCTTCAAGATGATTGGGCTGCTCCATCCAGCAGTGTTGAGGTGAGTGGCTCCTTTAAGAAAGTGCTCGTGTCGCGGTGCCCAGAATATCTGATATGATTTTGTTCATGACTGTGAATATGCCTTTTGCCACTGCCACCCCAAAGTGTGGCCAGCTCGTTATCTCCTCGGCCATTTAAACTTCTGCACAGGAGTGTTCTGACTCAGGGGAAGGCCAAGCCCAGCCTGCGAGGGCCGAGCTGCCCATTCTGTGAGCACGGTGCTCTCCTCAGTTCCTTAAGCCAACAACACGGCTTCTCCCTGAGCCCGTTCACCTCCCTGTGGGTTCTTCTAACTCCCCGCTTTCCTTTACTGAGCCTGGCAGAGAAAAGCATGGCATCCCAGACATCTATGGTACCCTGGGAGTAGTTAAGGTCTCAGATGCTCTTTTTAATAAGTTCCTCCAGAAATACATCTGTAGGTCAGTGACAGTGATCAAGTTGGCTGTTTGTTTGAAGCAGGGTTCTTTCTGGAAGCATAATGTTGGGCTTTGTGGGAGACAGAGAAGATCCCCCAATATACCTACTATCCTCAAAACCATAAGCTATTGGGAGCTAGTAATATCCACTTACATGCACTCATTCATTCATGCATGCCTACCTCACTATACAACTACTGAGCACCTACTGTATACTGGATATTTAGGAAACAACTCTAGCGGCTCCCAAGCTCTGAGCTTTAGCCACGAGAGCAGGGGTTAGAGGATGGGGTTAGGGCACTAAGGATAAGAAAGGAATGATACAGTCACAAACCAGGCAAGAGTTAGCTATGCAAAGTGATCCAGAAAAAATGGACTATGGATGAATGCAAAATGATCCTGGGATACCCGAGCTGGACCAGGGAAGGGGAGGGTAAGTGAGAGGATCCATTCTTGTATGGAATTCTAAGAATACCAGATTCACTTTAAATGTGCATCTCTTAAAATTGAAGCAGAGATGTTTTAAGGGCCCAGAAAAAAAAAAGATAAAAAATATTTTTTAAAGAATGAAAATAAAATCTAGGGAAAAAAAAATGAGACAGAATGATGCACGACAGGAAAATTTGTGAGCAGTGAGCGAGGTGTGGGTTGACTGAACGTGACTCAACCAACCAGTAATTCCGTTGACTGTACTTTCACGGAACAAGAATTCATGAGACCCTAAAAGCTCCTGATGATGATACACATCTGCTCTAGTTTGGGGTGATGCATATTTAAGCAAAGGCAGCACTGTCAAAAATATCAGCTCAGGCCTGCTTGCTACTGCTTCCAGCAAGCGGATCCATAATGCTTCATTTATCTGAAACTCCATTTTTCCCATCACTAACCTGAAGATGATGTTTTCCTTGCATAGTTGCTTCAAGAGGTAGAGACACTGTACGCAGAGCATCTAGTCAGGTGCCTAGCGGGTTACAGAAACTGAGTCAGAGGTGGCTGTTGCTGGGCTATAGTGCTGGGGGTTTCTGTAAACACTTGATCTCGTGGCTTGAGAACTAGGTTTTGGATCAAAGGGCCGTGACTCCTCCACTGTGTAACTGTGAGATATCCTTGAAGGCATTGAGGCTCATTTGTCCTGGATTTCTGCACATATAAAAGTGAGCATCATTTCCCTTTCTGTTTTTATGTCCAGGTTCATCTGGAATAGTGCTTAAATATAAATATTATACGAAAATAAAATATCAGCCAGGCATGGTGGCACATGCCCGTAATCCCAACAGCTTGGGAGGCTGAGGTAGGAGGATCACAGTTTTGAAGCCAGCCTCAGAAACTTAGTGAGTCTCTAAGCAACCTAGTGAGACCCTGTTTCAAAATAAAAAAAAAATAAAAAGGGCTGGGGATGTGGCTCAGTGGTTAAGCACACTTGAATTTAATATACATATACATATAATATACATATATAAAGTTGCTAGTAAGCCTTTAAAAATTAACAACGTAGGTTAAAATATAGACACTTTACAATATATAAGGTATCACTGCAATAGAAATATGGGGTAGAATTCTATCCATATTTTTAGAAGTCCCAAGAACAACCCCAGAATCTCAAATTGCACCCAAACTGTTTAATTAGCATAAGGGGAAAATTCCCAATTTTAAGGAAGAGGCAACAAACTTAAAATAGTCACCAAGGACTGTCCACCATGAGGTAACTCTAGAAAGTGTGAACAGCTATCTGTCCCTTTATCTGAGAATCGGGGCCCTGATGCTCAGGAGGGGCAGAGGCATTCCATCCCGCTAAGCTTGACAGAAGAGGAAACGGAGGCCCAGGGAAGCGAAGTTACCCCATCACAAGAACCCCCACGGCCAGCCCTACACCTGCCTTCTGCCACTGGTGCGCTCATCTCTCTGCTACACTGTCAAGGCCAGTGTGGGCCCCAGGAGCTTTAAGACCTTTGCAGTGGGTAAGCAGAAAGGACTGGGGAGCAAATCGGAAGATGTCTGCTAAGCAGGAGGATAAATCACCCCAGAAGGTTTCAGTGGAGAACCAGAGGACAGTGAGGGGCTAGGCACATCCTCTTGAAGTTGTTCCTCCTCCTATCCTTCCCACAGATGACATCACGCAGCAAGCATTTAAACAACATAGATGGAACTAAATGTCTTGCCAGGTGGTCGCTGGCGATACGTACAGACAGCTCCTGACTCACAAAGAAAGACAACAGAGGTCCCATACATACAAACAGCTGCCACCATCCGCCAGCCCCCACCACCCTGCAGCTGCCACGGGCTGTGTAAAAAAAATTAAAAAATAAAGAATGGGATGAAAAGAGAGAGAGAGAGAGAGAGGAAAACTTGGACCACTTGCAGATTCTGCACATTCAGAGGCAGAGAGAGGGAGGGGAGAAGCTGTGGAAACAGGACCTACAAAAGGGAATGGACGCCCAGGGCAAATTTTCAGCCATGGGTGATGTGGCAGCAGCCTCTACCCTTTGGCCCTGAAAATCTCCTCCCAAGAATGGTTGTCCTCCCCCATCCACACTGCCAGAAATTTTTTATTTTATTTTATTTTTTTTTTATCAAGGTAGCATTCTTACTTCAAAGAATTTTTGGAGAAAGGAAGGCAGGGAATAAATAAACTAATTTCAATTTACCATGAGAAATCCCTTTTGCAATGTCACCTTCCTCAATAAGAGCTAATAAGAATATTTGCCTCATGTGAAGACAGGTGAATCAATAACTAAAAAGTTCTCACAACTGTGCCTGATATGTGATGTGACACTAAGTAATTATAAAAGTGCCCTCTCTCGCTCTTTATAATTACAACTATTCCTATTTTATAGGTACAGAGATGTCACACCACTCTACCTAAGACACATAACTTAGCGGTAGGACCAGGATTCAAGGCCAGATCTGTCTCGAAAGCTCACAGTCTTAACCACTGTCATGAGAGTCATCCGCCTGTCCTAGGAGGCTGGGGGCAGGCGGTGGGGATTTGGGCAATCATTAGCAAATTAACAAGGACTAATTCCGTTCAGTTGTTTTCATCTTTAAGATCAACTGAGCTCAGCTGTACCCGGAAAACAGGAATTTTAACTGATGAGCAGGGCAAGTAAATTATTTGGGGACAAGATGGGGTGAGGAGCCATAGTGCGGTTTGAGTCTGAGGCTTGGAGACAGCAGTGTTCATAGATTGGAGGTGGTTTGACAGGAGTCCAAGATGAACTCTGACCTATGTAAAATGTCACCAAGATCTAACCCCACACTCAAAAAAGAGGAGGAAGATTCCTCTTTCCGCGCACCTACTGTTGTTCCACTCACAGCTCCAGATAACAGGTTAGTATCCTGGGTAGGATATGAGCTGGGTTAAATAAACACTTGTGGGTTTGTTGGAAACATAACATTTCCACTCCAAAGAAATGGTAACGCAAAGCAATGGTAACATTAGTTCCAAACTAACGACTTGTAATTCAGCACCGCGCATGGTATGCTCTGGGGCTCTGTGGACTGGCCACCGTGGTAAGTGCTGGGGACATCACAGTAAAGGAGGCAAGGTTCTTGCCCTTGAGCAGCCTGGAGCCCGAGGAAGGAGAGAGCTGTAAGTGACTAGGAGAGAACGCGGTGAGCAAGCCTCCCGGGAGATGGGTGAGCAGAGCAACACAGGGGAAGGAACTGGGAAAATGCTTCTAGATGAACTTTTAGAACCCAGCCTCCGCAAGTTGGGAACTGCATGCATCGAGTTCCAAGTCTGGGGAAGGACAGGCTTGCCTTTTAGTACTGAATGAACTCATTTTTTAACAGGCTCATCGCTAAGATTTTTTTTTTTTTTTTCCTGGCAAGAACAGTAGCCATACCTGTGTGGTTTTTTTTCCCAAAAGGTTGGCGAGAGATAGCTGCAGGGGCTCTGAACTCCTACTGCTAGGGTTTCAACCTGGCTTTCATGTTCTAGTAATATGACCTTCACTTCTCCTAAGTCCATTTCCTTATCTGTACACAAGGGGGCCAAGGAAAATGTGTGCTTTGTGGAGCTGGAGGATGGAGGAGTAAGCCCCTTCAGGGTTCAAGGGAACCCAGGAGGGAATCTCTTCAGAGAGCTTCAAGCAGTAGAGCTGTGTTTGTGAGTGTTGGTTTCGAAGGATACAAGATGAGCATTTTTAAATTCAAATAGATTTATCTTCACATAAGGGCAAATATATTTTAGAGCCTGTCACATGCTAGATTTTATAGATATAGCTGAAAATGAATAAATGATATTAAACTAGAAAATCACTTAAAATTATTTAGTAAATAATAGGCAGGTGGGAAAGGAATAGAGGGAAATGGCAGAGATCAGGACATGCAGCATGCCTTTCTTGCTGCAAAGAAATTCAAGACTTTGCTCTTTGGCTGTGCCGAAAGGCACCATCTTCTTATGCCTGAACGAAAGAGAAAGCGCATTGGAACAGCCCAGAGAATGCCTTCTGCAGACCCACGCTTTCCTGGCGCTGATTTCAGTTCTGGTGGAAAAAATCCCCTGAAGCCGACGACAGCTGAGCTCCCGGCCTGGAATTCACATTCAGAAGAGGAAAATTACACCCTGAGGTCCTGAGGGCGCCTGATCAGCTTTGATGCACACAGAGGCCAGACAGCCACCCGCCACCTGTCCCACCCCACCCCATGAGCTGGGGGAGCTTTAGTGGGAGGGGATGTGAGTTCTGGGAGGCAGCAGGGAGCAGATATTCAAAGGGAGCAAAAAAAACCAAAAGGCACAGAAAGACAGACCTGCATTGGATCTCACCCGGGGTTCCCCATAACTTGCAGTATGGTCTCTGGGGCACATACTGACCTTTACCCATTTATTGTAAAAATCACCTTCAGGAAAGTCCCTGTGTCTAATACTCATGACCCCTGGCCTTTGAAGGCAGCCCAGTGCTCACACCAAGATGGAGCTTCCCTGGGGTTGTGTGCCCCTCTGGACTCCTTTTGACCCTGCAGTGTCATCTACACTGGCAGGCTTGAATACATCCAACATGGTGCATTGAAAGCACCAGGGGACAGTATTTGCTAAGGTCTTTAATCTTTAAGCAGAGGTTTAACAATGAACCAACAAAGTCCCCTGCTCCCTTATTGCTGCCATGGAAATGTCTACCTCTACTTCAGCACCCTGACTTGTCCCCCCTCACCTGGTCAGAGTCCTTCTTCCTTCTGGCATGGAAGGGGAAGGTACTGACCACCTTTGGGGCTCACGCTGACAGCAGAAGTTGCCGAGAAAAGTGCAATCAGGGAGCCCAGGGCAGGGTTTCCGATTAAAACCCTTTATTTCAGCCTCCAGAACAGGGTTTCCAGATCAAATGCAGGCTGTCCCTTTAAATTAGAAATTGAAGAAACAACAAATAAATTTCTAGTATAAATATGTCCTAAATATTACATGGGATATACTTACATTAAAAAAAATTATTTGTTGTTTCTAGAGCTTTCCAACTTAACTGGGCATCTGCATGTTTTATTTTCTAAATCCAGCAACCATTCACAAGAACGATTCCCGAAGCTGGCTTTCTCATGCCTGTGTCACAGGTGGGGAAAATAGGACTTTTTTGCAACCTGCCTGAAGCTACAGTGTTTGTGGGTGGCAAAGAAGAGATGGGATTTTTTTCCACCAGATCCACTGATTTTGAGACCAATGCTGGTTCTATACCACCACACAAGAATTCAAACTTGGGATAGATGGGATGTTTGTGGAGGAAACTGAGGCCTTGTCTAAGGAGTGTGGGGATTTCTTGGATGCCTAGCTTATAATGTGGATAATTGCTCAGGGAACAGTTGGTGGGTGTGATTGAAAGGAACCATTGCCGTGCTTGGTAGCTAAAAGACCCTTCCACTCCTGCAAACACCCTTAAGGTGAAGTCAGTTTCTCCCTCCACTCCCAAGCCCCCTTCAACACCACACCCGGGCGTCTGGAGGCAGCACTTCCCCCACGTGCGCAAGCAGAGGCAGATGAGGTCACAGCACACTGCTCTAAAAGAAGCTTCGAGTCGTATTACACTCATTATGCCCACAGAGAAAACCCACAAGGGCTGAAGGGATGGGCTGGCTCAGGGAGCAAGCCCGGCCTCTCTTGGCTGGAGAGGCATGAGCAGCCCCATAGCCTTGCCTGAACCAGGCTGCTTGGCCAGGCCGCCAAGATGTCTGTGTGCACTTCAGTCAGTGTTTTAGGGGAACAGAGGCTGCAGTAAGAGGAAGGAAGGGTCGTTCCGTTAGAGCTCTTTCTTGATCTGGGGTGAATTGGAAGATGCAAAGCTCCCTTTAGCCCACTTTCCTCCTCAGGTTGGTGTGGCTCTGTGAGTTTTCACACAGGAGTCTGTACAGAGCACGCAGTTCATGGATGCCACAGGTCAGCAGGTCCCAAGAGGGCGTTGCTGTGGGTCTGTGCCCCAGGGAACATGGTACCCGTCTCATCTTGGATCCCAGCCTCTTCCCATGGCTCCTCACTTGAGGCGTGAGCTGAGGTTAATGAGGACCAAAGAAAACAATATCTAAGGAAAATGTGAACTCAAATCTGCCACCACCAAGAAAGACATCCACCTTCTACTTATTTTACTTGCTGACAATCAAGGAAATAGATGCTTACTGCAGAAAGGTTTGAAATGCTGGAAAGTATAAAGAAAGTGATACAATCTAATCTCTAATCCCATCACACAGACCTGTGACCTCCCCTGATATTAAGGTGCCTTTCCTAAGGACATACATTAAACAGGATTGGTGTCATTCATCAAGCATGTTTTTGTGTTGGACGTTTTTTTTTTTAACCTAACAAATCATGAACACACCCCTCACATCATGAAAGACTCTTCAAAGACTCTACATGACTTTGATGAATCTTTAATTGGAGACATTGGAAATGGCCATAATTTATTTAACTATTCTCCTCTCGCTGAACATGTGGATTGTTTCCAGTGTTTTCCATGATAGAAATATCAGTGAGCCTCTCCTTCACATAGCACCTGTTTCCTTGTGTTGAGAATCTAACATAAAATGGCATCTGGTCTCACCCAAAGATGGGGGTCTTCTCATGCTTTTGGTCTGACCGTACTCTGCAAGAGGCACTGTGTCTTCCAGAAGCCCCAGCCTGGTCGAGGAGTCCCTGTAGCCAATTTCGGAGTAGGGACTTCATGGCCACTGTCTCAGGGCAGGGATGCTACCCAGTAGAAAGTCTCAGGCCAAGTGGGCTCAGGCCATTTGCCTCCAGCTATGGTTTAAGAGAGAGAAAAAAGTGAAATCCCAGGAACAATTTTCAGAGAAACCAACACACAACGTAATTCTACTGGGAATCCGGCGATACAATTCCTCAGAGCTGGACGGCTTGGTATTTTTATAGGACCTTTGCTTGCTGATTTAGTTAATGATAATGTTGGGTTCCAAATTTCCTCTAAAAGCGAGTCTTAAATGTTCTCAAGTTGGACAGGATGGGCTTAAAAATAAACAAATAAGTTACATAAGCTCAAATTTTGGAGGATCAGATTTTGGAAGCCAAGGCTTGGGTGCAGGATTAAAGGGCCTGCCGCCCGTCTTGTGGTCAGGCCTCACGTGCTGCCTGCAGGGTGGAGCAACAAGAATCATTCCAGCTGCCCCTGAGGCCCCGCTTCTAATTCGAGTACCAACACTCTCCAGAGACCAGTGGCCAGCGCACCCTTTGGGGCAGAGAAGGCAGCCATGTACTTAGAGGACGGTGAAGAGAAACAAAACCAAGGGTGGCCACTGGTCCAGGGTCCCATGTCTGGGGAGGCCCTGGGGTGTCACGGAGAGCTGTCATCTCCACTTGACAGCTGGCTGCATTTGGGTTGAAAGTGAGACAATTACTATGCTTTGCTTCTCAAAAGCTTTTAAGGCTCCTCCTGGAAGAAAGATGTCCAATTTCCCAGTTAACAGTGTGGATGGAGACCCGCTGAAGACCCAGGGCCACTCCCCAACACACTCAGCAAATTCTCAATTTTGTGGAATTTGGATTAGGGGGCTGGAGATGCTCAACCTATACTAAATCGCATGATAAGAAATTACGCCTTCCTTATGGTCCGTGAGAGCCAGGGATGCTTCCAGTACTGGAATGAGATAAGTACCACTGTCTATTGTTCCCTTGGGCTACTATAACAAAATGCCACAAACATTGGCTTAAATAATAGAAGTTGGTTTTCTCACAGTGCTAGGGGCAAAGTCTAAGATCAAGGCGAGAGCAGGGTTGTTTCTTCCTGAAGCCCCTCTCCGTTGTCTGCAGTAACCGCTTTCCCTCTGGGTACTCCTGTGATCTTTCTTCTATTGGCACATCCTTGGTGTATCACTCCTCTACTTGTAAGGACACCAGTCACATTGGATTAGGTCCCCACCCTTACCACCTAATTTTTCCTTAATTTCCTCTTCAAAGGCCCTGTATCCCCATACAGCCACATTCAGAGGAACTGGGGGGTTGAAGCTTCAGTGAATGAATTATGTGGGACACAGTTCAGCCCGGAACACATGGGGATGCAAAAAAGGTGGAGAACTTGGAAAGTCAGAAGCCCCAAGTTCAAATGCTGCTCTAACACTTTTAGATGTGACACTTTAAACAAGCCATTGAAGCACTTTATACCTTCTTTCATTTAAAAAAAAAAAAAAAAGCAGAAATCATATACTTAGCCTGCGGTATGCAGCTGAAATAAAATGATGCATGTGGAAGTACTTTGTAAACCGAGGGGCCCTACCCAGTAGTCAGAAATTAGCCCTTTGCCAAGTAGGACATACTGCCCGGCATGGAGTAAGGCTTTAAATTCTTCTTTAATGAACAAATGAGCACTATGGAAACATATTCGATCCCGACAGTGGGGAGAGTCAGGGAGAGCTCAGCCCCGTTGGAACCCAGAGTCATTTCATAAAAATGCATTTGTTCAGCCTAATTTTTTAAAAAGACTGAGCAAATATTCCTTATATGCATTTGAACTAACTTAGATGTGGGCTCAAAATAATACATGTAAAATGTTACACTCATTTTAAAACAAATTAGGGCTTCCTTACTTCAACAAAAATTCATCCACCTTTAAACTTTAATCTATAATTCTTAATAAACATTTATTGAGTAACTAGAAGGTAGAACACACGGTAACACACGAGTTTCCCAGATCTCGTGTGATTCTCAAAACCTGCATAATATGGAAATGGGCTGGACGTGACCCAGACAAATGGGTTGTTCTTGGCACAGAGGAAGGAGGGGATGTGACAGCAGATATGCTGATATGGTGTCCTCTCTTCCACCCCCACCCCAGTTGTTTCAGTGCTGCAGCCTAACAGGACCAGTAACCATCTCTCTCCTGAAATCCTAAAAGTCATCTGATCGATGGGAAATGTGGTTTTAATTATTATCACAGTTTGTGTCCTGAGTCTCTTTATCACTGTAGCTCTGCTTGCCTGGCCCAGTATCAGCACAAGGTGGCATCCAGAGAAGCACAATCTAAATAGCCAAAGCAAATTTATAAAGCATATGTCCATCCCTGACTTGCATCTTGCAAAACAAAATTAAAGGGGACCCAATTCATAACCCCCAGGACCACTTCAAACCCCTCCACTGCTCACACTCAAGGGTGCTACCTCATCCATCTTTCTGTGTCCTTAGGTCACAAGGAAAATCCTCACTCCCTTCCCTTCCCTCAGCCCCCAGCTTCTTATAACTGAGCACCTTTGAATGGGGCAGGAATCGGGCAGGGCCAGAGCTCAGGTACCCACAGGTGACTTCCTATCCCCTCTGTAGCTCCAGCTGTCCAGTACCATGAGCACCGTGTGACCATGCATAACACTTCCAAATCAAAGTTTTTCTCTCCAGTCCTGTGTTTTGATGCTCCCAAAAAAATGAGACAGAGAAAGCAATTTAGTCTTTGGTGGGAGGTGGGTTTGGGGAGATTTTTCTATCAGTATTAAGTGTGGTTGGTGGTGAAGCAGGATTCTCCACCTATGATGATTAGCTCTGCAAAAGAAAAAGAAAACAAACCTGTCCGACACTTGAGATGGTGAAGCAGACCTTATTCAAGGGGAGCCATGGCCATAGGTAGGGGGCCCACTGCAAAGAGGTCTTAGACCGGGGCAAAGACACTGGGCTCCACTCCAGCTTCAACAGGAAAAGGAGAGATTTACAATCAAAGAGGGGGGGGGCTGGTGTCCGTTCATGGAAAATTGCCAGAAGGCAACGTCAAGGACAGAGGCTTTCTGCTGAACCTGACTTGACGGCAGGCCCCACGTGACAAGCTATTGAGAGTGGACAGCTACCTGTGGCGGGAGATTTTTGCTGGATTCTTCCTCTATGAGGATGGAGAAGGAAGCACCAGGTCAGGCCTAGTCAGGTGGAGGACTCAGAAGCCAGGGTGAAGCTTGGTGAAAGGTGAGCGTTTTCGTCAGTCCCGTGGGAGGTTTGTGTGGGGAAGCCAAATCCAGGACAAGGCAGCGGGGCAGGGGGCACAAAGCTCTGAAATGTTCTATGTGACATCAAGGAAGTTGGAACTTCCCAGAGTTGCCCCAAAGTATTTACACCTTGCCCCAAAGCATAGCAATAGATACCAAGCTCTCTGTAAAAGCAGGACTTATTTATAGACAGCTCCATTGTCGTGGGGGGAGGGATCCCTTTTCCCAGGAAGGAGAGAGATTTTTGAAGTGGTTTTTCTTCTGCAAAGTGGCAAACTTCTTCAGGTATTTTTCACCCTCAAAGTTCTTGCCACCTCTTTTCCACCCTCCCGCTGGGTCGGGTGGTAAGCGTACTGAAGTCATTTGGAAGACGGTGGCAAGAGAGGGCAGGAAAATGGCTTCTCCCCTCAACTGCACCACTGTTGGCCTAATTTGCTTCCCTCATTGCTTTAAAGGAAACCATCCGAGCATTTTGCCTCTCCAGACATCTGAAATGGGAATTATGAGGTCGTATGGAGGAGGCCAGGAAAAATAATTTCTTGGGATGGTTTGATGCTTTCTGGTTTGAGGCCTTTTATGAGTGACCTGCGATACTAATTATCCAGCCTTCCTTGGTCTGTACCACCGAGGCTTCTGAATAAGAAATTGAGACGATGACTCCTGGGCTCTAAAAGCCAACGTCAATAAACAGGTCACTGAAATTCAATTCCATCTGCAGCTCAAAACCGGATTCTTAGGATGCCCACAGGTAAATCTACTCTATGTAGCCAGGAAGTACTGGATATAGAAACAGAAGTTTGATCTACTAGGGCATGTTGGGCAAAAGAAGTCTGATCAGCATCCACAGAGCACAGAGAATAAGATAATTTAGTTCTGCTTCATTTTAAAAAAAGAAACCATAATAAACAAAAAACGGATCAACACCAAAGGAGTCCTGGTTCCATCATCTATTAGCCATGTGACCCTCAGGGAGTTATTGGATCTCCCTGTGGCTTAATTTTTCTCATCTGTTTAGGGGGAATAATATCTCCTATCTCCTATTGCTTTTGTGAGGCTTAAAGAAGGTAATATTTATAAAGTAATTAAAATGTGCCTGGGCACATTCTATAAATGCTGTATGTGTGTTTGATAAATTCACTTGAAGTGGTTGATAGAATCAAGCAGCCCAGTGCAGTGGCACACACTTGTAATCCCAGTGACTTGGGAGGCTAAGGCAGGAGGACTGCAGGTTCAAAGCCAGCCACAGCAACAGTGAGGTGCTAAGCAACTCAGTGAGACCCTGTCTCTAAACAAAATGCAAAAGAGAGCCGGGGGTGTGGCTCAATGGTCCCTGAGTTCAATCTCCAGTATCCACTACCCCACCCCACCCCCCGCCAAAAAAAAAAAAAAAATCAAGCAAAGTAGTAGGAAGGGCAATACTGGCTGATTGTGTCCTGCAGATCTGACCACTCTTCTTCCACAGCGGAACCTGAGTGGGGGGTCAGGTGCAGGGTTCAAGGCCATTTGCTTTCTCAGACCTACTAAATGTCCATTCTTAGAAACAAATAAGCAGCTTGCTTTCTTTCTTTCTTTCTTTCTTTCTTTCTTTCTTTCTTTCTTTCTTTCTTTCTTTTTTCTAAAACTCTCTGAAAAGGAATTTTCAAAACTCTACCTCTTCACTGGTTCTTAATTTACCTCAACTTAAACTTACCATTTCTATTCAAGATTAAATGACAGCAAAGGATTTACAATATATTATAAAAATTGACACTTGAAAATACAAAAGTTGCAGGACTGTTTTCAACAGATCCCATGGATTTTACTTCTGTAGCATCCTAGCAATCTGTTACCCACCATCACCCATTTTTAAAAGTATCAAAGAAACTTCACTTTTCATAGTCAGAAATTCTATGTTCTCATATCTCTTTGTACTACTATTTCTGTTTTTCTTCCCCCCTCTGAATTTTATCCTAGCATGTTTTTATGGTGTTGAGTCTTGTAGATCATCCTATTTTATTGTACAACACATATGAGTTTAAAACTTTTTCCTCTGAACACTAGACTCTAAATCCAAAAAAAAAAAAAAAAAGAAAAGAAAAGAAAAGAAAGAAAAAAATTCTTCTGGACTTATTACAAAATTACTAGTAGTGCACAATTAAAAAACAATATAAATACATTTTAGCTTTTGATACCCAGTCACACAACCATTGATAAAATAATTCTGAGAAATGCATCATTAGGTGGTTTTTGTCATGAAAACATCATAAATCATGCTTACACAAACCCCTACCACAGGTTTCTCTACTGAGCATTGTAGGCAACTATAACACAATGGTAAGTGCTTATGCATACAAACGTATTTAAGCATGGCAAAGGTACAGTAAAAATTGCACATGATAGGAATTTATCAGACCCATCAGAAGTTTATGAGACCATTATCATATATGTGTTGGCCCAAATGTCATTATTATGTAGCATATGACTTGATAATTATATTAATTATATTAAAAGTAATTTTTTTTTTTTTTGGTACCAGAGATTAAAGCCAGAGGTAGTCCCCCACTTTTTAAAAACTTTTTATTTGGAGACAGGTCTTTCTAAGTTGCTTAGAAAGCCAAGTTGCTGAGGCTGGCTCTCAACTTGAGGTGCTCCTGTCTCAGCCTTCAGAGCTGAGAAAATGATTTTTAATGCATTTCCATGAGATGGATTTATATATTTTCCCCCATCAGTTTGTATATTTACAAATGACAATTACTACCCGAAAGTGATAGGGTTTAGAGCCATTTCTACCCCTGTTTCTCAGAGATGTGAACACTGAAAACTCTCACGTAAAGAAGCAGGGGAAGAGAAAGTGTTCTCTGCACCCCTGAATTGTATGTCCCAACTACAAAGCAGTTCTTCAGGCTCTATCATCTTATTAGAGCTTTCCCCAATTTCAGTGAAAACAGATCTTTGGAAATCATCCAGCTTGAAAAGGATTTTATTAATGTCTTATTCTGTGAAATCTATGAAGAGTCTGGAGACTTTTAAGGAGCTATGATTTTAACTGTTGTCCTTCACTGTCTCAGAACCAGTTGAGAAAAGCAAAATTTTCATTTCCATAAAATTTTCACAGTGAACTACATGAATGCTTTTATGTCATTGGATCTCCAAGCTACAGATTTGGCTCAACCAACTGATGCAAAATGTTCCATCCCATAACCTAATTTTCAAGTCAATCGGCCAAATTACATGTATTTCTTGTCATTAGATCTGTGACTTTGTCTTTCAGCTTAAGTGTCTTAACATTCATTTTGGAGAATATTCTAAAAAATCACTGAGCAATAAATTATGAGATGCATCATTTACAACAGATTGCAAAAAGCAGCCAAGTTTACATTGATGGAGATCTGATATAATTAATTCTTTAGGTATAAAACGGAATAACAATGCTGTTTCTTATTACTTGGTTTGCAATAAAATAACACACTATGTCACTAATTATGTTGTTTATGAAGCCAGGAGTGTGACAGAAGGCATGATATTTCTTCCTCAGGCTGTGAAATGTGTACATATAATGCTGATATATAGCTTGGGGAATAAATAGCCACAGAGCAATGCACCATGATATGGTTAGGAATGGGGGGAGGCTTCTGGACTCCCTGTCACCTAGTGAGGAAGGAAATGGTGACAGAGAAGAGGAGAGTTGGCAGGAACATGCCGGCCTCTTCTTGAGGGTTTGGGAAGGAGACTCTTTAAACTGTCCTCACCCAAGCACTTCATGGCCAGCCTTCAGTGAGTGAAGACTGTTTGTAAGCAATTTCTTTTAATGCAGGGGACCTCATTTTGGTCTTTGGAGCTCTCTCTTTGAGAGTAGAATAGTCACTGACTGTGCCCTAGGTGGATGATCACTAAGAGAAACCACAGGACTCAGCACATTGCTGTACACATGGCTATGATTTGTCACAGTGAAAGGAGACAAAGCAAAACCAGCAAAGGAAAAAGTTTCATGGGGCAAATTCTGGAGGAAAGCAGGAACCAGTAACCAAGGGACTTCTCCCAACAGAACTGCACAAGATCCTCTTAATTCTCCCAGAAATTTCTAGTGAAAACATGCATAAAATGTTGTCTACCAGGGAAGCTCACTAGAGATTCAATGGCCAAGGTTTTAACTGGAGGCTGGTCACATAGGCCCCCTCTACATGCCACATTCCAAAATTCAAGGTAGGTATTCAACATAAATCGTGTTGTTTAGGCACAATGAGCCACCCAGAGCCGTTAACTGTTCTTGGGGGAATATTCTGAGAACCAAATTCCCAGATGCTAGCTGTTAAATTGAATTGTTTGGCCTAAAGCTGCTTCTGAACATATTTTAAATATGGCCTAAAGGATTCTCCATACATGGTGAATGTTAGCCTAACATAATATGTACACAATCTCCTACTCTTAAAATGAGTAGTCAAGTCTCAGCCAATCACAAGTGACCAACTGTTCAAACCATGTTCAAATGAGATAGACAGAAGCTATAACCAATCGCATAGCCTCCATCCCTCACTTACATTTTTCTGTAAGGTCACTTCTTTTTTTTCTAGCTATTGTAGCCTAACCATGTGCATTTTGAGGCACATGCACCCTGGGCAGAGCATTCTGAGGCATTTTTGATCTACACTGCTACAGAATTCTAGAAACACAGAGCCCAAAGTCTGTTCTTTTAATACTGCAGTAGGCTAATCTTTCAAGTCAACATTTCTAAAGATAGCAGTCTCCTGAAATGCTTTTCTGCATACCACCATTCTGAGCATACATTTGTCCTGTTCTTGAACTTTAGAAATAAAAACATATGGTATGGGCTCTTCCATGTTTACCTTTTATCATTTAATGTGATATTGTGATATTCATCCACAAACTTTTCTCAAACATACAAATTCCTCCAACGCACAAGACCAGACATTGCTATTCATCATTAAATCCAACCAGGGAAGAAAGGATTATATAATTTCCATCCATCAATACTAATGGCCAATATTTAATGAGCCCTTACTATGTGTCAGTTACTATTCAGAGTTGTGTAATGTTATATATATAAAAGCACTTAATCGGTCCTCACAGCAACTTTACGAGGTGAGCCTGATTAATGTCCCTTGCTGGATGAGGAAACAGGCGCTCGGAGACCACAGGGCTGGCAGCTGGGAGAAGCAGCTTGCAGGGCCAGGGTGCCTGGCCCAGAGTTTGGGTTTCACCGTCACTCACATTGCCTTCTGGCACAGAAGTCCATTTCTTTTTACTTTCATTCCACAATAAGCACCATCACTGTGGTAGGCAGAATGGTGCTCCTCCCAAAGATGTCCTTGTTCTAATCCCCAGAACCTGTGAATAGAGGGCAAAGGGGACATTGTACAATGAAAGATGGCAAGATAACAAGAATGTCCTTGGTCAGCACAATGTCATCACAAGATTACAATTTTAAGTGAAAGAGGGGGGCAGGACAACCAGTGTGTGTGGGAGGAGCGGGGGGTGGTGATGATAGAAACAGAGCTTAGTGTGAGGCAATGGCTGGCTTTGCAGACGGAGGAAGGGGCCATGAGCCAAGGAATGCAGGAAGCCTCTAGAAGCTGGAAAAGGCAAAATAATGGCTTTTCCCCTGGAGCACTCAGAAGAAAACACATCCCTGCCGACATGTTGATTTTAGCTCCATAAAACCCAAGCTGGACTACTGACCTCCCAAACCATACAATGATAAGTTTGTGTTGTTTTAAGCCACAAGGTGATGGTAAATCATTACAGCACCACCAATAGGAAATGAATACAATCAACAAAGCACTAATAAAAGACATTGATCGGAGAAAGGGCAAGCATTTGCAAACCATTTTATTCAAGCCCATTGCAGAGTTAGGCTGCCTAAACAAAGCCAGGAAACACATTTGAGGGACCCAGAAGCAACAGATAGGTTCTTGGTATTGAAAATGAAGGTGTCTCTGGTCTCAGTTTTGGAATAAGTAAAGATGATCCACGGAGACTCTCAGTTTTACTTTAATGAAGTTGACTTTGGTGGTTCTTTTTATTGAATTTCCCCCTTCTTTGTTTCAGTGTCAATTTTTTTTAAAGACTTTTCAAAACTTCTCCTTCCAGAACATTTTCCACTGGATTTGAGCCTGATTCTACCATTTAACTTCCTCCAGAACATTGGCATCTTTCTAATTGCCACTATAATAAATCATGTAACTATGACCTTGGGTCCAGCGTAAGCACCTTCTCTCCACTCTTACATAAGTGCAGTTGCTGCTGTCAGATTGCCCTTCAGCCCCTCAGCTCCGCACGGCAGCAGCCAGAGGGAGCTTTTTCATCCACAAATCCGAGAATGTTATTCCTCTCCTAAATTCCTTCCCTGACCCCCTATTGCTCTCAGAATGAAAAGCAGATTGCTAAACCTGAAAGCCAGAGCCTGTCATCTTGGACCCTGGCTGCCTCCCCAGCCTCACCTGGGTCTCTTCCCCACAATCTTGCAAGGGCCAGTCCTACCGAGCTGTCCGTTGCTCTAAAACATGACCAGTTCCTCAGGCCTCTGCTTCCTTCTCCAGGGGCAACATTTGTCGTCTTTTCCATCAGACTGATTCTGCCCACGCCTTCCTTGGCTTGTGAATACATCTAGCTGAACTGGTGCCATGTGCAAAGCTCTTGATAGACTGGCAAGGGTTTCTGCAGAACATTCAACCTATTTGCCCGTCGTACCCTCCTGTGTCACCTAACTCTTGCTTCATGGCTGTGCACTGACCTGCCAGTCTCTTTTCTCTGCCTCTTTCATCTTGGCCTTTCCCACAGGACAGTTGGCACTATCTGCTCCCGCTCATGGATGCAGCACTATTTGCAGGTTCAGGTCAGAGAAACTCCCAGAGGTTCAGCCTCAGTGCCTAACTGCCACCCTCCAATACACACACACTCACACACACACACACACACCCTCCTAATCCAGATGAGAAAGCACTAGGGAGACAACTGATAAATCACAATGAACAATACCTACTGAGTGTGCCTATAGTGTGACCTCCATTTTGCTAAGCATTTTAATTATTTCTTTAATTTTAAAAGAATCACCTATACAGCAGGTATCTCTTTTGACAGATGAAGATACTAGCTTCATTAAGATGAAATACCTTGCCAGACAAAGTGGCACATGTTTGTAATCTAGCTACTCAGGAAGCTAAGGCAGGAGGATCTGAAAATTCAGGGCCAGCAAGACCCTGACTCAAAATTAAAAAGGGCAGAGATGTAGCTCAGTGATGAAGTGTCCCTGGGTTCGATCCTCAGGACCAAAAGGGAAGAAAAAAAATGAAATAACTTGCCCTACACCACACAGCCTGTTAGTGATCTAGCCACCAGGTCATATGACTCTAGGGAGCTAGGCAGTGCGGTCACCCCAGTATATTTTTTTCTGGTCCTTGTCAACATCCCTGCAACCACCACGCTTTAAAGCACTTTTCTTTTGAACCGCCAAAGTTACTTTGGCGTTCAGCACCCAGGGTTCTGATTGGGGACACCTGCATATCCCCTTAGACCACAGCTCCCCAAGGGTGGAGTCCCTGGTCTCTCAGCTCACTCTAGAAGCACATGTCTTCCTGAGTGAGCCACTGTGACTAGTGGCCCCAAGACCTACCTGTTCCCCTGGACTCGATCACCCTCCAAACCACATTTGTGTGTGTGCATGAACCTCCCAAGGAGCTGGGCTTGAGGTCTCCTACTGCCCCGCTCAGCCCAGGTTCTGGGGCCTATTAGGAGTTCTCTTTCCAAACTGATTTTTAACTGTCCTGTTAGGTTCATAAAGTCATCTCAAAATCTCCTGGTAAATAAAAATGTAGAATTATTGTCTTTTTAAAATTAATAAGTGAATGATTGTTTATGTCAGAGATTTAATAAAATCCTAGGAAAGTTGAAAAGCCAAAGAGATTTATGAGCACCAGCTGCTTCAGCTGTCCCCCTTTTGGAAATAAAAGAAATAACTTCTATACCAAACTTTGAAAACTGGTTTCTGGATGCTTTGTACTTGGCTCAAAAGATTTTGTTGGAGTCAGGATTTTTAAATTGGGTACTTCCCCACGCACATACATAGAGGGAGACCTGTTGGTCCCGGTTCTGTTAAAATACTGAAATATGGATAGCCCCTAGGAATATACCCAAGAGGGGTGAAAACATCCATCTACACAGAAATATATTCTTGAATGGCCATAATAGTATTGTTCTCAACAACCCCAGAGTAGAAACAGCCCACATGTCCATCAACTGATGAATAGACATATGAAATATGGTATAATAATACATGAAAGAAAAAGAAAAGAATTACTGATACATCCTGCAACATGATGAACCTTAAAAACATTATACTAAGTAAAAGAAGCAGGTCACAAAAGACCCAGTGTTGCATGATTCCCTTCATGGGAATGTCTAGAATTGACAAATCTGCAGCAAGAGAAAGGAAAGGAGAAATGGGGTGTGACTGCTAATGGGTTTGGGGCTTCTTTTTTGGGCTGATGAAAACATTCTCAAATTTATTGTGACTGTTGTTGCACACCTCTGTGAATATACTAAAAATATTGGATTACTGAAGATGTATATGTACATGTGTACATCTATATGTAGATACATCTGGGAATAGATGTAGATTTATAGCAATGGTGGGCCCACGGACCTGTGAAATTCCAGCCATTTCTGGCTGCATCTGAGGGGTGACGCTCCCTCTAGATGAAGCATGCTCCTCCGTTCTCCACAATCTCCACCACTCCCCTATGCTCCAATTTGCCAACTTTGTTCACTTACCCAACTGATTTCTGCCAGGCCTAGGTCTTGTCTAGACCATCACAGAATCTGAAAGTTGGAAAAGGTGTCCATTGACCACTCCTCTAACCTCCCCACAAAATTATGGGACAGGGCCCTCCTTCATATCCCAGAGGCCCCCTTCTTAAATGTCAACCTACCCTTGAACGCCTTCAACGAGAGGCCAACCCATTATTGTCATCAGTGTCGTCATTATCACAAGTGGAATTTATATAAGGACTCCCAATTCCTAAGATGCTTCAAATACTTCATCTTGGGCCTCACAACCTATGCCTAGCTTAATTGTCATCTGCATCTTCCAGATGAGCATGTTCAGAAATTGGGTGGCCTCTTCAAGGAGGTGGGATTCGACCTCAGATTCTCTGACTTCAAATTCCATGCTTTTTTGGTATGAAATATTTCCAAAACACGTAATGAGTTCAAAATCACAAAACAGACACGCACGTACCCACCACTGAGATGAAACAGATGTCGGCAGTTTGCCGTATTTGCTGCGAGCTCCCGGGTGTCCTTCCCACTGTGTCCTCATCGTGACAGCCTTCTTCTTTATCCTGTGCCAGAATCTGCCATTCTGGAGAAGAGCAGATTGTTTCTCGGTCATGGAGGACCCCATCTTCCCTCACTTTTAAATTCATGTGCGTGAGGATCCCTTGGTACATAAGAACTATTTGAAAGAGAAATCATGACCCAAAGGGAAGAAGAATTAGAAACAATTGAGTGTTCTCATCTTAACAGCTGCCTTCTCTCTCTTTCTCATTTTTCTAACAATTGGTTAACCCTCCTGGCAAAAACTCCCCAATTGTCCTGATCATTTCATTATGCTGGAGGACAGCCGTATCAGATACATGGACTTTAACCCAAGGTGGCTATTGGCCAGAAGGTGGCTGCTAGTGGCCTGATTGCCCCAGGCCTGGTTGCAGTGAGAACTGCCCAGCAGCTGAGAAAGCAGCAGGGAGACTTGAAGGAGCTTTCTGGACTTCACCGTTTGTTGGCTGCAGCACACACGAGGGGTCCGTGGGCCAGGCCTCAGATCCATCATCTGTACAGGGCAGATGACCCCAGGCCGGACCCTTCACCCCCACCCCATCCTGTGCCAGATGTGCTCTGTCGTGCAGCATAGCTAAGCAAGAGTCACCCTGGGCCAGGAAATTCTACCCCTTTCACGAGATGAATGTGATCAGGAGAGAGAAGGCCGAGGAGCCAGCTCAAAATGAGTCATTTGGCTCAAGTGAACTTTGTCAGTGGTCCTGGCAACATGCTCTACCGCCAATAGCCATTTTATTTGATCTCTCAACTGATGCTCAAACCACAGATTTCCTGGGCCTGCATCCTCCCAGGAAATGGAAGCCAAACAACGGCTGATTCATGTTTCCTCTAAAGTAGCAAGAAAGAAACTACCTGCTGCAGAAACTGCAGCCAACCTCTGGAGGCTCTGGCTTGGGCTGTTCCTGCCGCCTCCTCTGCTGATGGCAGGGACTGCACTGGCTGCTTGTCCCTCTGAAGGTTTTTCTTTCCAGCAAAGTGTGGGGGTGGGGTGTTGGGGTTCTCATTTATTAAGTGCTCATTTTGAGCCAGGTTCTGACTCTACTAGCCATTTTGCATATATTATCTTCTGTAATTTTCGCAAGATATCAGCTACTTCCTCCACACCATACATTTACTTATTAGTCTGTGTGTGTGTGGTGCTAGGGACCAAAGTCAGGACCTCACACATGCTAACACCGTGCTCTCTCACGGGCTGCCTTCACAACCCCTACATTTACTCATTTATTTTCTGTTTCACTTATTTATTGTCTGTTCCAGGAGGGCAAGAACTTTGGTGTATTGCAGTATCTCTTGTACTTTCTAGATCGGTGCTTGCCACATCATAAAAAATAATATGTGTAGGTAGCTCTTGTGCCAGATTCTTAATATTTTCATGCACTAACTCAAGAAAATAATAATCAAAAGTGGGACTTCTCTTGTGTCAAACACTGTTCTATTTTCACACTCTAACTCAAAATATCCCTCACAGCAACCCTCTGATGGATGAGCCACTACCTCTATTTTTCTCAGATAATGAAACTGAGACATAGAGAAAAATCTGGCATGCCCGTTCTGCAGCACAGAGCCATGGATCCAGCATTCAAACTCAATTCTTAACCACGATACTGCTCTGCCTCCTTCATGATGCATGCTCAAGGGATATTTCTTGAATAAATGACTGTACTCATTTTTCAGAAGAGAAAATGTAGCTTCTTATTAGGTTCCCAGCATCTAGGACCAATTAGAGTTCAGAGTGAGATCTGCCTAATTACAAACCACTGCATCAATAACCTAGAAGTTTTTAGTGGGATAAAATGTACATAAGATTTACCATCTTAGTCACTTTTAGGTATACAGTTTTGTGGCTTTGAGTATATTCAAATTGTTGTGCAACTCTCACCAGCATCCATATCTAGAACTTTTTCATCTTTCCCAGATGGAACTCTGTACCCATGGAATGCCCAATTCCTATGAAATTCTTAGCAAGGAGAAATGTAGCCAGGGTTATGCTCAGAAGCAGGAAGTCATCCATGTGGAATAATTTGAGAAGGGAAATTAAGAGTTCCTGCCCTTGAAATTTGCTTCTTGCTTATCTCTCATACCAGTCGGGATTCTGCCATTAGGGAGTCGTTCCTTGGTTGTTGAAAATCTCAGGTTCTATGAGAACCCAAAGACAGGGTTAGAACATGAAGCTGCTTCATTGGAAGTCTATGTGCAGCATCCAAAAAGGGCTCAAGGTGAAGATCAGAAGGCTGGTCCCAAGAAGCTCTCCTTCCTAGTAGCCTGCCCACAACCGGAAGTTTCCTTCATTCATTCTCTCACTTCATTATGTTCCGTGCACTGCTGAGGCCCTGGGACTATGCTGGGGAGCACTCTCATGGGGAGATGGAGGAGTAAAGAGTGTGATCCTCCATGGTCTAGAAGAAGTGCTCCATTCTCTTAGAAATACATTGAGGGGCTCCAGAAAGACATGCCAGGAGAAGCACATTTAAATCAAGATCTCAAGTTTTAGTAGGGGTTTGCTGGGCAAAAGAGACCAAGGAATAGTGAGGAGAGAGTGGGAAGAGTTTCCCAGGAAAGTGGAAACACCTTGTAAAAGAGAGGGACGTGAGAGGCTTACCTGGGGACCTGCATGCTGACCAACAAGGGGGTGTGACTGCAGGGAGAGACAAGGCTCAAGTAGGAAAGAGACTTGTGAACCAAAGTAAGGAATTCAGACTTCAACCTGACAGCAACTCGAAAGACTTTAAGATGGGAGGAAGCATCATCCGATTTGTATTTCAGGCGATGTGGAGGATGAAAAGCAAGGAGGGGGATACTGGGAACGGGGAGATGGGTAGCAAATGAGTGAAGCAGGCTAGAGGTGAGGGTGCTTTGAACCAAGAGTGGCCATCTGGGGATGCCACTGATAGACAGGGAGACAGGAGTCACAAATGATGTCGGGGTTTTCTGACTGGATAACTCAATGGGTAGTGGCTCCATTCACCCATTTGCTGACACCAAGAACCCCAGGGAAGGAGCAGTTTGGGGTGGGAAATCAATCATTTCCATTTTGGTCAAGTTCATATGAGGCTATGAAACACCTGACAGTGGATGTCTGGGGTTTGGGGAAAAGGAACCCGAAGGTCCTGCTGGTATGACCCTTCCCTCTTCTGTGTGTGGGGCTAGAGAGGAAAGAGAAGACTGAGAACAGGAGAAGCTAACTATGGATTAGAGGTGTCCCAAACAGGAAACCAATAAAATAGACACACGTGTTAGAACAGGACAGTGCCGCTATGGTATAATTCTTCTAGGTCAGTAGAGATGGGAATTCTAGAGTGTACCTGCAGGGGATGGGAAGGAGGGAGACAGTAATTTCTTGGAAATGAGCTGTCTGTCCAGTTCAGGTCTGATGCTGCTCATGAATTTCTTGATCACCCATCCTTTATTTCTGTATCAAAAGTCTTTGGCACAGACTTGCACCTTTCAAAAGCCTGGCAAGTGGTTTCTTTTTCAGAGTGATGAAAATGTTCTGGAATTAGATAATGATGCTGGTTGCACAACCTTGTGACTATACTAAAAAACTCTGAATTGTTCACTTTGGGTGGATTTTATGGTCTGAGGATTGTATCTCAATTTTTAAAAAATAATTTAGAACACACAAAAATGCAAATCTTGGCTAGTACCATTCAACCATGTCACCCTTCCTTGCTCTTGTCTTTTGGAAATGTTTTTGGTTGAGCCTGTGCCCTGGGATTTGATTCTGCTCTCAGTAACTGAGAAGGGTGCCATCCACCCTTCCAGCTTCCATTCCAAATGGACTTTGGCAGTCCTCATTTTAGGCCCTGGCATCCCTTCTGCCTGTCCAGGGCAGAGCCTGTAGACCTGGCAGCAGGAGCATTCACCATTGGAGAACCTAAGACATTGTAGGAAGATAGGGTTTTGGATGAAATTAGTAAAAATCTTAGAAATAAATCTTTCCAATTGCAGTTATGAAACAAAACTTTAAATTAAAAAGACATTATTGACACTTTATTCAATCTCTTAACTACGGCTAGTGAAGTATTTAATGTTTTACAGACTATTTAATCATCACAACTCCTTGAAATTGGTGGCATTATTATTTCATGAGGCTATTGAGGCATTGAAAGATAATGAACTTCAACAAGATCCACAGCTAGTGGCAGGTCTCAGACTTCAACCCAAATAAGTGCATCCCAATACCCACTGTACTATCCCTACACTCCCGAGCCCATAACAGGTGCCCACAAATCACTTTATTGATTTTATCCTCAGGTCTAAGCTTAGGCATTGTTTCATCTCAGAAGCTTCCTTGACCTCCCAAATTTGGTTAGGTGTTCTTCTCTAACTTTGTAACGTCTGCATTCTTCCTTATCTTACATTGTTTACCCCAGGAGTGCTTTCTATTTACTCAGTGGTACCTAGCCTGTAAATGGTGTGAGGGCAGGGATCACTTCCACCTGTTCTCTGACTTGGCATATGGATGGTATTTCAAAACCAAACTGAATGAAAGAATCAATCAGTCAAAATCATTTACCATCCTTACTCTCAAGAACCTTTTCAGAGTCTCTCCATAGTAATTTCAAAAAAAAAAAAAAAAAAAAAAAAAAAAACCCAAGATTTGGACATTCATGTTGCCTCATTACCAATAATGCCCATAATATAAAACTCCCCTTGCCCAGTGGGTTCTCTTTCCAAATGCTTGATGCTTTTCTAATTCTATGACTCAGACTTGTTGACTGGGTTTTGCCTGCAGGGTCTGTCCTCCTGGTTTTAATTGTGGTCCCAAACTTGTGGTGTAATTAGGATGTTGGAGATGGAAAAAGGATGGTGTAACTTTTACTTAACTGGATGACATAAGTGAATTGGTATTTCCTAATTCCCTCTCTGGTGCTCAAAGTCAAAGCGATTTTCTGATAACTTTTGGACAGAAACTTGTCGTGGCCCTCCTTTAAAGATAGGCAATCCCCCTCCCTAGAGGTCATCAGGGTGCCTCCAAACACCACACTTTCCATTTTACCCTCATTTCCCATTTTTACAACAACAGTTTTAGTACAGCCCCCTACCCTTCCTCTGCCTTTACCTCTGCCTCCCATTTCTAGGCACAACCCCAAATCCATAATCCCTGGGAACAAAAGGCACACTGAGGCAAATCTCAGTGCAACAGGAAGACCATTCTGTGACATTCTGGAGAACAACAAAAAGCGATGCTTCTTTAATATTCTAACCAAGATTAAATCTATTTCACGTCCCACACTTGAAAAGACCCAGCGTTGCCTAATCCCCCCCATATTCTATAGTTTATGCTTGTCCCCTGAGTCGTGCAAGAAACTAAGGGCATATACAGATCAGAAATTTGAGGCGTGGCCAAGTGATGGTCCTCCATTGGTCCCTTCAGTGATACCTGGGAGGTAACAGGTGCTAAATTCAATGCCAATTTTTCAGTCTGCATCTTATTCAAATCTTTAGCAGCCCTGAACGTAGTTGATTTCAACCTCCTCCCAAGATCTTGTCTTTCCCTTTCTCCAGATCATCCCTCCCCTTCTCCAGTTGCTCTTTAGTGACTTTTCTAGCTCTTCCTCGTCTACTTCAAAATTGGAGCACCACACACCTCCTTCTTTAGACCTCTTATCTGTCTGCACTCATTCTCTAGATAAGCTCAGCTGGTCCATGGCCCTAAATGCCATCAACCAAACTGATGATTTCAAAAGCAATCTCCAGTTCAGCCTCTTCCTTCAACTCTAGACCCCGATAGCTCACCGCCTACTTGACATCTTCGCTTAAAGTATTCAATAGACACTGCTAGGGCTTGAATGTAGTTTGTCCCTCCAGCGTTCATGTGTTGGTCCCCAGTGTGGCAGTAACAAGAGGTAATAGAACCTCGCAGAGGTGGAACTGGTGCAAGGCCTGTGGGTCACTGGTGGGCGGTGGGGGTCCCTCTAGAAAGGATCAAGGTCATTCTCACTGGATCCACTGCTCTGGCTTCCTGTCATAGTGATGTGATTGCTCCCTCCTGCACACACTTCTGCCATTAGGTTGGCACCCACCATGAAGTTTTCACCGAGGCCAGCTGATGCTCCCCCATGCCTGAGCTTCCAGGACTGTGAGCCACATAAGCTTTTCTTCACAAAATGCCAGACCTTGGGTATTTCACTATAGTAATGGACAACTGACTGATAAAAATGTCTCACTTTAACATTTCCAAAACCCGATCCCCTCTCCCCTCGGTTGGGCTTTACCCTCATCCTTTTTCATCTCAGCAAGTGACAACTGCATGGCATTATTTTTGCTCAGGCTAAAAAACTCAAAGTCATTCTTAACTACCTCATACCTTTATAAATTTTTAATGAATTCTTTTAAAAATTTATTTATTTATTATAGTGCTAGGGATCAAACCCAAGACTACTACGTGTGTGCAAAACACGCACTCTACCACTGAGCTACATCCCAGCCCTCTCCACCCTTTTTAAGTCCCACACTTGATTCACACCAAACATGGCTGTCCTTTGCTGAGAAATACCATCTAGTTTCTCAGCTCCTCCACTGCTACCATGCTAGCCCAAGCCACCATTATGTTTGTGTCATAAAGGGTCTATCTGCTTGGCTTGCATCCTTATCCCTAAATCCAGTCTTCACACAGTAGCCAAGTAATCCTTTTAAAGGAAGAGCCAGATTATACCACATCTATGCTCACAAATTTCCAACAATTTATCCTCACAGTCAATGTAAAATCCAGACTTGACAGTGAATGACAAGTATTGTCACGCTGTGGCCCTCACTGCCTGAAGTGTCCATCATCTCTTTCCTAACCTCCACCTGGCTCACGCCCTCCCTCCTTCGTGTCTTTATTAAGCAGAACCTTCTCAGGGGACCTCCCCTGACTCCTTGGATGCAGCAGTGTTTCTGTACCCTGTCTCTCTCTGCCACCTCCAAGCTGCATTCTTCTCCATGACCCTCAGCTGATCTGTCCTGAATTGATTTCTCTGTCTTATCCGTCTCTCACCTCTCACAGGTGAGCTCAGGGAGAGAAGTGACCTTTGTCTGTTTTGTCCACTGCTTTTCTCCACTCCTTACAGACCCTGCTCAGGCTGGAGGCTCAGTCTGTTGGGAGATGCTAGACTGCTGCGGCTATCTGTGGAGGCCCAGAGAAGGTGGCAGCAGGTGGCAGCAGGTGGCAGTGGCCTGCAGCCTCTTTCCCTGCCTTTACCTCTGCCTTTACTCTGCCCTTGTTCCCAGCCCTCACAGCTTCCCACGCAGCCATCCCTGGGAAGCAGTGTGCCCCACAGGGGCCCAACATTGGTATAAAGTATAGATCACTGTCATTTACGGAATCTAGCCACCCTGTCCCTCCTCCCTGTATTGAAAACTAGAATTTCAAAAACATACACAAAAGGCTTCCTTTTCCTCTGGAGGGAAGGAGAACTTTGAGAGAAAGAAGAGCATACACTTAGTAGATTTTAGAGGCAAATGACTGGTGCCCAAAGCCTGGTCACCCATCAGTTATGTGGCTCCAGGCAAGTTTCTTAACCTCTGTGTCTTAGTTTCCTTCTCTGCAAACTGGAAATGATAACGTGTCTCTTGCAGCTCTGTGGTAAGGATTAATCGTGTTCATTGCTTAGAATCATGCTTAGTACAATTTGTATTCACTGCTATTTTGGTAAAATATTGGTCTCTTTCATAAGGGAGGTGAACTATGGAGGAAGAGATGAGTTTTTCTTCCTTGGGGATTCTATACCAGAAACAAATAAAATGAAGGAGGAGAGGGAAGAAAGGATTTGCAGAAGTGGGCCCTGCTGGTGCTGGAGACAGGTGGATGCAACCTGTCACCTGTGTGGTCCCCAGCATGCCCATGGGCCCTTCAGTCATCACTGAGGATAGGACCACTGGCCACTCTGGCCAGTGTAGCCTTCCTTACAAAGAGGTAGCACAGTGGGTCAGGATGACTGGGGAATGACTCACTACCACAGGAATCGCAGCCCTGTTGCAGGCTGGGCGATGCCCAACCTGAGTTCTGGGTGCAATCGTGCTGATTTGACAAAGCGGTTGTTGGGGTTCAATAAAACTCCACATGCAAAGTGCTCAGAGTGCGGCCTGGTAGGCAGTGAGGGCTCAATGAACGTTGGCACTAGCCTCATTGTGGTGCTGGTAGTATGTGCCCTGGCCTGTCCTTCCTGAGTTGAGCCAACCGGAGCCCTGCCCCCTGCACTCATTCATGGAGACACTGGTCAAAAGCTCTGTGAGAATCTGGCCAGCGCAGAGTTGGCTTCCTTTCCAAAGCGACGTGCCAAGGTCCAGGCTTCAGTGCCAGGGGCCACAGTGCTGGAAGGAAATGTCCCTGATGGCAGTGTTAATTGGAAGGCAGGGCAAGGGCTCCCCCGTTGGCCACCAGAGTGCAGGGATGGGGTCAGCCAGCAGGTCCTCCGAAGGGGCATGCAGTGACAGCGCTTGGCTCAGTCTTCCGTCGGCGGTGGGCAGGAGTGTGTCCGTCTTCAGCAAGGAGAGGCTGCAGTGGCCACTTCCCTGTGCCACCCTCTGCTGCCAACAGAGTGAAATGAAGGACATGGCCTCACCCTCAAGTGCAGGGGGACCCCACGGCCACCGCTGAGGCCAAAGGAGGCTGGATTAGCAGCCCCATGCGGTGGCCAGGCCCAGGCCCCTGAGACAGTGTGGGATTTCTCTTTTAGCTCTTCTTGTTGCCTACCTTCCTCCTTACCAACTCGCGGACTCCCAAATTACTCCTGTTATTAAACTTACAAGTGAAAATAAAGATCAAAGTCACAAAGGAAAAATAACCCAACTCTGTGGCATCGAGTAAAGTAGTTGCCATATGTGCCTAGTTTCTTTGTAAATATACATATAGGAAAACATGTGGCCAAGAGTCTTCTACCCAAACTAAATGCATACTAAATGCATACAGAAAGCCTTACTATCCCCCTCCATAAACATTCCCACACCACCAGCACCTCCCCAAAAATGAAAAGATTTGGACATTCTAGCTAGATAGTTCCATCTTGGCTGCAATATAGTTCTTTTCTTTCAAAGCAAGCGTTTTCTTTTACTGACAGTGATTTATTTTGGTTTTGTTTCCTTTTCTTCGCCACCCCCCTGCAAGGAGTCAAAGTGAAAATCTGAGCCATGAGAGGGACTGAGAGTGTCCTGCAGGAGCAGGAGGTACCCAGGCCACGTCCTCTCTCCACTCTCCCAGAAGCTCACCGTGGCCAGCTGCTTTCCGAGAGTTTATGTGTAACTTCCTTTGCTGGGCAGGCCAGGTTCTAGGTTAACTTCTGGAAGTATCTTTGGAAACTCATTCTCAGGCAAAACTCCAAGAAAAAGAGATGCAGGGTGAGGAGCTGACATAATTTTTTAACACCACAACCAGCATATTTCTGGAACAGCAGTCCAAATGGGTTGCCAAGACCAATATTGATCTAGTCCTTCATCCAATCAACAAATGCCATTGTTTATAAGATAGAATTTTTCTTGGTTAAGGTTCAAAGTTAAACTCCAAGGATTTTCAAAACTATAAAAATAAGAGGCTTTCATACCCTCAAAAAATAAAAAAATTCCTGGCTAGTTTTTCTACTTCATGGGTTTTCACAGTCACTTTAAGAAACATAGCCAAGGAAACTTTTTTTTTTTCTTTCTGAATGCTGGTAGTTTTTAAAAGTAGGATTATACAAAATATCCATGTAAAAGTCCCCTAAATCTTCATACCTCTCGTGAAAGTCGCCAACTTCCATGGCACAGGTGACTAGGGCTTGCTTTTGTGCCCTAGGGTTACCCATCTGCAGAATTCCATCCGTCAGTTTAGCTCTTTCCAGGTTTGGATTCAAGCAGAACTCTCCCCTTCCTGCTCCTCTTTTTAGTGTGGAAATGACAGTCTTTACTCAGCCCCTTGGGGAAGGCAAAGGATCCTGTGGTTCCCGTCTGATTCCGAAATGGAAAACCTTAGCAAATAAATAGTGAGCAGATGGAGCCTTGTAAACTAGTTCCTCATGGCTCCTCTAGATCCAGATAAGTATCCACTTGTGGGAGCTGGTGTCAGTGATGAGCAGGTCAGGTTTAGGGTAGGAACAAAGATGGGATGATAGTGAGGTTTGTTGAGATCTTGCCTTGGGCAGTTTCTTGGTTTTGAAAAAAAAATAATAATAATGATCAGTGTTAACAGAGGTCCTGCCTTCTTCTCCCCATCTGCCTTCCCCGCAAGGATCTAGCTGGGTGGTGTGCATGCACACATGGTGCTAAGTGCTAGCTGATGGACGGGTTCATTTTGGAAGCCTGCTGTATACTAATGCATTCCTATGTCTCTTGGTTCACTCTTCCTGTGTGGAGGCAACATCCACTGAGGATAAAGGTGGGCATCCTACAACAAACGTGGGTTGACTTCCTATCATGTGCCAGGCTGCCATCTGGGCACCTAGAGTACAGCTGTGTATAAAACAGACAAGCCACCCTGCACTCAGGAGCTCCTACTCTACTGGGAGGAGAGGGGCACATGATAAATGACAAATTAATCTCACAGAGGCGATGCTCCGAGTAAACCTATATGTCAGTGTCTCAGCAAAGACAAGCAAACTATGACTGTGAACCTGGACCAAGCAATGGGGTTCCAGAAACCACAGCCACACCCCAAGGGCACAAAACTCAGGAGGCCAGGAACAAAGGAGCTCATTTGGAGCACAGACATCTCATGCCTGCGACGACCGCTCACACCAAGGACAGCTTTCCAGTTGGCCAAGTGCTTCCACGGAAAAGATCCTACAGTCCTCACAGAAGCCCCACGAAGTGGGCAGTGGTTATCATTATGATCCTATAGGTGAAACCAGGGCTTCAAGACCAGGAGTGACTTCAAGACCAAGGTCATGCCACCCACCTGGCAGGGTTGGGCTCTGAGCTCAGCAGAGTCTTAGCAACAGCAATAAATGTTGTAGCACTGACTGCACACCCAGCACTATTGTAAGTGCTTCCTGTGAAGTCACCCACTCCGACCTCAGAACATCCCCACAAGACAGACACACTACTTTCCCATCTAACACATGAGGTCCTTGGGGTACAGCAAGTTAGGTAGCTTGCCTAACATTGTTACATTGCTAGAAAGCGGTGGAATGCAGATTCAAGCCCTCGCAGCCTCCTCAAACGGTAGCTCTAGCTCTGGGCCCAGGGGCCAAGAAGAAGACTGCTCCATTGATCAACTGGCCAGGGACACATGAACAGCCACACTGCCAGAGATGTCACCACCTACCACAGAGAACAATGATCTCTCTGTGCTAATAACACATCTCAAGAGTGATAGCGATATTAAGAGGGAGACACACTCAAAGGGTGTTTTTGAATTGTCTGAAGATCTCTTTGCCACAAACCAAACGTCCCATTACGGTGAAGTCAGTCTATCTGTTACTCCTTTGAATTAACAGAAGACTGTAATTTGCACGATTTTCCTGCTTAATTTTAGCCATCCTATGATCCATCTCTTCTCTGAACTCTTGCAGTACTCAGCCTTTACAAGACAATATTATATGTAATTAGACTCTTCCATAATTATTCCATGTGTACCCATCCTGTCTCCCCAAATTATAAGATGCTTAATGGCGGGGATCTATACCACAGGCCTTCATGGGCCCTTTAGCATCACCCTGGGGTGGCGGGACTCAGTATTTGTTGACTGCTTAAAGGACAATCTTTAACATGAGCTCTCGAGTGCTTCTTCAAAAGTATCTGGGCATATTCCATGTTGGTTGCCAAGATGTATTTGTTTTTCTTTCTTGATTGGTAAGAGGTATTTTTTTTCTTTGTTTTGTTGCAGTTAGAACTCTAAATATTCATATATAAAGACAATGTGCTAATAGTTATTTAGCAACCAGCAGTCTAAGAAGAAAAAAAAAAAAGAACTCTGATTGTAGCCTCTATCACAATACAAATACTCTCATTGTAGCCTATTTCAAGCTACCAGCATGATGTCACCTGGCTTGCAACATTTCTGAAAGCTTAACAGTTGATTCTACTAAAATGGCTCCAAAACACTAGTTTGTTCTCCTAAAATATGAACTTTAATGGATGTGGTGCCTTTTTTTGTTTGTTTGTTTTGTTTTGGTTTGGTTTGGTTTGGTTTTCTATCTCAACAAAGGCTTTCTTAGAGAGACTGTACCAGGTTTGTCTCTTTTTGATTTGTGTCGTGATAATCTGAAATACAGTCCTTAGCAATGTAGCCTCATTTACCTAGCCGTTCAAGTTATGGAAAAGGCTTTATATTTAAATTGATGAAGCTAAGAAATATACTCTCAAGCCCAGGGAGCACTCTGTCTCCGGCCTCCTGCTCCTCCCTCCCTCCCTCCCTCCATCATCCTTCCTTTCTTCTCTCATCAGCTTGTGCCATCCTCATCTGGGTGGTGAGTTTGGCTCTTCACTACAGTGTCACTGCAGAGCTGAGGAAACACTGTGAGGCCAACCCCACCCCCACGTGCTAACCTCCTGCAGGATTTAAAGCAAGTAGCGGGCGGGCTTTCCTTCCAGACAGTCTTCTAGGAAATCGTCCTTCCTCTACCTCAGCTTTTCCTTCAGGGCTCCTAGGGTGTCCTTTATAGGATGTATCCTGGGCACAGTCATTTCAGAGGGAGAAGCTGACTCTAAGCACAGATCTGAGAGTCCAACGGGCTGGGAACTTAGTCTTCCCTGAATTTATAAAGATTCTAACTGCCAGTTTCCTCCCCTCCTACTGGGCTCCCCTCTCCTCGTGATTAAACTTCAGGTTATGAGAATTCCTACTTGCTGTGTGTATTGAAGGAGGGAGGGGAGAGGGAAAGACCCAGGCAGACATAAAACTGATTCCTTCAAAACTGGGCAGTGAAAGTTGAACAGTTGATTCTATTAAAATGGCTCCTAAACTACACCTGGGTGCAGAGAGCAGCAGAAAGCAATTATATTGATTCAAAACCATTTCCATTTCATAAAAAAAGTTGATATTTTTACATGAAGCTACATGACATTAAAGGTTTTTTTTAAAAAAAGAGGTAGGGGCCAGGGATATAGCTCAGTTGGTAGAGTGCTTGCCTCGCCTGCACAAGGACCTGGGTTCAATCCTCAGCAACTCACACACACACACACACACACACACACACACACACACACACATGCACTAAAAATAAGACTTATTGAAATGTCAATCAGACTTACTTTGGCAAAATCCACTTTTATTGATTATATAGGTTTCAAACCCTTAAGCAAGCTTATTTTCTCTTTCTCTCTTTTCTTGCACATATTTCTGGCTCCTTTATCAATGTGCCAGTGGAAAGCCCAGGTAGAGGAACTTTGAACTCAAAAACCTGCATGTAAGCTTTATCTGGGTTGCTTGGACTTCTACATATAGTTTTGTATTGTATAATTTTTTTTTTCTCTCCCAGTCATTTATAGGGTTCTTTGCAATTAGAAGCAAAGTATTTCACTTTTCCCATATATCTACAGTGCTTTGTAAAGCACAGTTGGGTAGAATCCCACAACTTCTGAGTTAGAAGGGTTTTTGGTAAAATCCTATAATGCAGGCATTTTTACTTTGATCCATGGAAATAGCTTTATTTAAGATGTCTGTAAATTCCCTAAAATTATACAGGAAATGCTTTCGTGGGGAAGGGGTAAACATGTACATGTGTCACTGCATTTTTCTGGGAAAAAATATATTAGTCTGTTTTTCATGACTGTAATGAAATACCTGAGGTCAGGAAAATTTACCAAAAAAAAAGTGATTTTGGCTTATGATTCTGGAGGTCCAAGGTGAAGGACCTACATCTAATGGCTTTTGATGGCAGAGTTCCAGGGAGGGGCAGGGCATCCTGTAGTAAGAGATGGGTTTTAGCTCTTGTATATGTGTTCTAATCTTCACCCACCCACACCCCAAGAGAGAAAGCCAAGAGTATTCAATTGTAGAGGGATGCTCCACGCTGATGACCTTATCTGATCCTAAGCATTCCCAAACACCCTGCCTTTAAACACTATAGTTGGATTAATTCCCCCCACTTAATACCTCATAATGGAGATGACATTTCAACAAGTGAATCCTTGGGGGACACATTCAAACCTTGTGCAAACTGTAGCAAAATGTCTACCAGATTCTCAACAATGTTCAAGATTCACCATCCACTCAAGGCCAACATGGCCCCCAAGACAGTAAGTCTGGGCTGCCAGTGACCCTCCAGGGAATCAGGAAGCAAAGCAGAGAACAGCTGAGTCCCAGAAAGAATATGTATCTATATAATCATTTCATCATCTCATCTATAATGATGGCTCATTGTTCATTTGCATTTGAGATATTGTTGCACCTACCACAGACTTGCACTTTTAAAATATATCATTCAAAAAATTTAACATGAAATGTAATATCCAGTGGTTTTTAAATGTCTTCACAGTTAGGCAAAGACCCAGCACTGTGTGATAAGGGATGTCCAAGAGCCTTCTTGGCAAGCACTGCCCTTGATGCAGCGGGTACAGTTTCGAGAGCAAGAGAGACAACTGTGCCCTCTAGAACTTACCTTCGACTGGAGTAGGTAATGAATAAATAATCAGATCACTATGCCCTGATACAGGCTTGAATGTCCTCCCAGGTCCTCGCATTGATGTCACTATCCTTAACATCCCATGCTATGACATATGGAAATAGGGTCATTGCAGATGAAGTTAGTTAAGACAAGGTCACCCTGGAGCAGTGTGGACTTCTAACCCAGTATACTGGTGTCCTTACCAAAATGGGGAATAGATTCACTAACTGCTTGAAATATGTCTTCAAATACACAGCTACCTATTTAACAGAGAACTGAATTTAATCTTACTAACATTCAAGAACATTTCTGAGATTTTTGCAACACCCCCTGAGAAAATAGGAGACACGTCGGAGTTACTGTGAAAACAGGGCTGCTGCTGTGGTTTGACTGTGTTCCCCAAAGGTCATGTGTTGGAAACTTAGTCCCCAAATTCACATGCTAAAGGTATTTGAAGATAGGGCTTTGGGAAATCAACTAGGAATCGATATGGTTGTGAGGGTGGATCCTCTTGATGGCTTTATAGAAGAGGAAGAGAGACCTGAGCTAGCACACTTGCTCCATCTGGCCATGTGATGCCCTCCACCATGTTATAATGCAGCAAGAAAGGCCCTCACCATGTGCCAAGAAGATGTCAGTGCCATGCTCCTGGAACATAAACCAAAGGAACTTCTCTTCTTTATTAAGTTACCTAGTCTTGAGTATTTTGCTATAGCAACTTAACCACAGGTAATGAATGTGAGATTTCCTCCCTCTTCCCATGGGATAGTGATCAAGACCTAAGGTGAATGTGAATTCCCAGAGTGAAGAAGGACAGAGGGAAAGCATCCAGGAGAAGTTTCTGACAGATGGGGGCCAAATTAGAAATGGTATGAGATGAAGCAAGAGAGGTTGAGTGGAAACCAGGCTACTGAGAGACCCCTAAGTTCTGGAAAAAAATGGCAGCGGGAAGCTACCAGAGTTGTTGACAGAGGATGACCATGTGTGCGTTCAAGAAAAATAAGATGTGTGCTCTGTGGAAAAGGGACATGAGAGACTGGGGGTGGACGTGACAGTTAGGATGCTTGTTGGAAGTACAGACTACACATGGCGGTGGTTTGGACTCAATGGGTGGCAGAGAAATTAGGAGTAGAATGGGTGGTTCAGAGCCACTGAGTTTTACTGCACTTTGTCTCTCCCAACCCGAGAATTGACTAGTCACGGTGAGAAAGACAATATGTTAGCCCATGCCTTATTGTGGCCTGGTAAAACCATTTAAAAAGGGAGTCAACCTTTATAAATTACCCTGAAAGGCTTAAAGAAGACTTTTTTTAGGTGGATAAATGAAAGCCTACACTGATTGGTGCTGAACTCATCCTGAAAATATCTCTTCCTTTTCCACTCAGCTGTGTGCTCTTGTGGCCTTGAAAAGCAACCCTGGTGTAATTTAGAAGTTTTAATAGCCTCTGCATGGAATATGTGGATATGCGGTTGTTTCAAGTACTTTCATTCTGGTATTTTTATGGCCTGAGCTATTTTAGCCAGCATCCCAGTGCCGGGAGGATGTAAGCAGACCCCAAAAGCCCAATTACCGTCTCCAGGAATCTGAATGCCCAGCAACTTGGAAGGTTCTAGAAGCAGCTGCCCCAGGACAGAGGGCTGCGCACCCTTGCACCACTCAGAACTGTGCAGCAGGCCCCCCTGATCTGAAAATAGAACCTCCCTCCCCTCTTGACAATGCCATTTGCATTCAATGTAAAACCTGAAGTCGGTGGAAAATTGGCCCCGTTGGAAAAACCAAACAAACATGGAAACCAAGTATCTGCTATTTTCACCCAATTCCTTCCATTATGACACAAAACTTCTGAATTCCCCCATCAGAGCCAGTCTGCTCTGTGGTTGGGGCTGTCTTCAGGATTAGGCCTGGGTTCGGACTGTCCCCAGGTCATGACTTGATCCCATCTGTCCCTTCCGTTCTCCACGGTGACATAGCCTGGATCTTTGAGCCTCCGAGGTTCCTGCAGTTCCCCAGAAGTTCTGGGCCCATAGATGTGGTCATCAAATTATCCTGGATGAGTAGATCTATGCTCAAAGGTTCTGGGAAGGGGGAAAAACAAAACAGGGCAGGCATTTCCGCCTTATCCCAAGGCAGAGGCTCATCTGTGCAGGGAGCGAGAAGTCTCAAGCCTCCCTTCAGCGTCCTTCCAGTGTGCGACCTTGAGCAGCCCCGGGCCCTGTCTGGGGCTCAGTTCAAGTGAGACTCCATGCACCAGCAGCTGGGGCCAGGGTCCAGCAGCTGTCATCTGTGGCTACATGCAAACACAGGCTCCCTGTGGCTGATGGGGAAATCGCCAGGACACATCTGGTGATGTAACCGAGAGAAAACAGAGTAGGTGACACCAGCCACAGAGTGAAAGTCCACCCAGACTGGGGCCTTCTGAGGAAAGTCCCCACGGGAGCTCTGACTAGCACTGAGTACCAAAATGCATGATCCCCGTCACGTCTCCTCCATTCCACCCTCAGAAGGGCACTCGGTCCTCAGGGCAATAAGGGATACGTACTGCCACCAGGACACGTTCGTGGGGTCAGTATGGGACCCGGTGGGCCCTCTGACCACGCTTTTGCTCTCCCAGAAG